>NW_027271081.1:4657500-4812098 GCF_040938485.1 Diadema antillarum
CGATGAGCTAAAAATGCTGGTAGATAAATTAAACGATACCAGCAAGAATACACCTCAAGACAAAACCCTTATCTCCGATGCTAAACCTCGTCCTACTGATGCACCCACTGCCAGTGACGAAGTGGTTGACGAGCTGGAGAATCAGGAGATTGTCGATGAGATCCTAACCGAAGTCGTCACCGATATTGTGGAGGTCACGGAAGGGCCCTACACCAACGTCCCAGATAAATCAACACACCTTAAATTAGGCACGACAACGGCAGATGTATCGGAGGACGATGCTAGAGAGCAGCCCGGGCAGAGTCTCGGGAGCGGTACTCGGCAGGAAGGAAAACTTCCTTTGGAAGGAACCGATAAGAATCTTGCCACCGACATCGATGGCGACTATGAGCTCATTACAGACGTGACAATGGTAACCGAAATCATTTACGACGTCATCCATGAAGACGTGAATGATGATGATGACCCTTTTAAGATGGAGCAACCTCTTGGTACAGGAACCCAGATGACTGAAATGGGCACACCAGCCACTGGGATACCCTTGTCGATGAATGCACAAAATCAACGAGAGCGCTTTGATTTTCCCCTGGATGTCAGTACAGTGGAGATTGATCAAGCGAGTCTTCTTGTTACCGAAGTAGTCACGGAGTATCAAACCGATGTCGAGCTCGGCTTTGACCCCCTGGCGAGTGAACTGAGAGACTTAGCCAGATCTGGAGATGAAGGACAGGAAAGAATCTCGACTACAAGTATGGACAGCGATCTCGCCGTGGCAACGACGCCATCCGATAACAGGGAACTGGAGATGGAACTGGATGAACTGGTTGCAGTGACGGACGCTGATGATGAAGATGATGGTAAGTGTACTCGTACATCTGCAAATGAAACATTAAATTAACATCAACTGCGAACAATACAGACTATATCTGGTGACGATATGACCAAAAAAAAAAAGAGAGACAGAGTTAATTGAAGCAACGCTGTTTAATAGCTGTGATGGTTTAGGGGATCATAATTTGTATTGCTTGCTTCATTTCTGTCTACTCTGGGTACTTTTTTTTTACTTAGATGTCACCTGGTAAAAGCAAGAAGTAAAAAAATGGTTAAGGTTATAATGCTCTGAAAAGAAGAAAATGACAAAAAAATAGCAGTTTCTAGTAGTAGTAGTAGCAGAAGCAGTACGTAGCAGCAGCAGTAGTAGCAGTAGTAGTCAGAAAACGAGCAGGAGGAGGGAAATGATCATTATTACCCTTTTATACATTTGGCATGCTTTTCCTCGATGATTTAATTTAACCAAAAGAAAGAAAGAAAAGAAAGAAAGAAAGAAAGAGAGAGAGAAAGAAAGAAAGAAAGAAAGAAGGAAAGAAAGAAAAGAACCTGTTGGTTATTGTCAAATCTCATATCTGAAGTATCAGGTTCAATATACGTCTACTAGGATTGCATCACCGCTATGTTGGCTACCTGCCTCCATTGTATAGTGGCGGGCAGGATGCGAGATATCGTGAGTCTCATCCGTTGAGCTTTAAACACACTTCCAGCGATTACAAAATCTATGTGAATCTATGTGAATCGATGAGAATCACGTGCTTGTACCTGTCAAAACAAAAGTGGATTATCATACCCCGACCACAATCATCCCATGCTTCAGATGGAAAACCAGAGATATTTTGAGCGTGGGCCCAATCTCTGCATGGAGCAGCACAACAAATTATGACATTATAACACAATGAAAACATGCCACGAATAATTATCATGAGAACAATGGCTCCTTAACATCAAGAGTGCAGATCATGTCAGGTAATTTATTTCTTATCTGCCTCCTTGCGTAGAACCAACGTTTGTCTTCTCAACACCATATCCGACGATTCTTGGATCCACGGAAGTTCCAGAGGTTGGTCCGGACATGCAAACGGCCAAACCATCAACAGGTAGAAAATAAAAGAAAATAAAAAGATTAACAAAAATATTGTAGCGTTTTTGAAGGTTTGCATCACTTGTGACAAGATTCGAGGATTCAAGCATGGTTCAAGCAATCTAAAACAGAAAGCCACACCATCCACAGCACATGTGTATAGATGTATTACAAAGTATTGAGATCAGCTAATTCCTTCGTAGGTCATGTAATATCAATAATCCAATTAAAGCTTGTTGTCCTTTGCAATTATGTCTTCATCGATAAACTTATGTGTAGAAGCTTAATACAATCTTTTGCAAGGTACGTCAAAGATGACATTATTGTTCTTTACTTTACAAAGCATTTTAAAATAATCCCGATTCCATTTGCCAGTCCATAGAAAAAAAAAATATAGATTTAATTTCCTCTCTGAAGGTTGTATATGTGATGTATATATGATATATGATATAAACAGAACAAAATTTTAAATACTCCATTTTCTGGGGAAGCGCATGTTGTAAGAAACGAAGTACCAAATAGGCTAGACATGTATTTGCATTCTTCGATTACTAATCTGTTTGGTGCTTTCTTTCATGATTAATGTATAATTTTCGAGATAGGCCTAGAACAGAACAGCTTAGCAGTTTGGGTTTTCCTGTAGCCAAGTGTTTTTTTTTTCATTTTTCCCTAGCTATTAATGACACATTTTGAATGTCGTATTTTTTTTCATGATGTTTTGTTTTGTCTTCATTTTGCTTCTTTAAGCAGACAGAAAGTGTTCAGGAGGTCGCTACGCATGCGCAGACGGGAGTCAGTGCGTGTTGCCAGACACAGTGTGCGACACCATGTTCGATTGCCCTGACGGATCCGACGAAAGCCAAGATATCTGTAGTGAGTGTTTTCTTGGTTTTAGAATCATTTTGTAGTCCATTGATTATTCAACTTTGATTGTAAAATCGAATGAATGAATCAAATGGAGTGGAGCTGTGAGGGGAATTTCAAAGTTTTACAGGTATATTTACGTCAGAACACATTAGAATATAAGACGTGTAAGAGGACTGGTGATTTTGAAAATGCCTGACATGTTACTTCTTGGAATCTTTCCAGCGGTTCAAATATTATTATTATCAGGACGTTTGCTTGAATTTTTTAGACTGGGATTACTGTGCTTTTAGGTTCGACATGATTCAATACTTTAAAAGTACTGTTTACCATTGGGAGCTGTGATTTAAAGGAATGTTCGAGTTATCACATTTGATGCATATGTGTATAGGCCATTTGTATAAAACAAGACCTTCTACCATATTAAATATTCGCAATAAAGCCTAAAATATGAGGAGATATCACTATTTTTCTCTATAAACAATAACTGTAGACGGTGTATTCTGGAAACTGTTCATATTTTGTATATTTAACAATACTTAACATTGATTATACTGATTACCATTGTTACATTGGTTGTTTCTATCCCTAACTCACATTTCGGAACTATTTTGAAGTACTAAAGCTGTGTTTTTGTATTCGTCTGCAAATGGTAAATAATGCCTATTTATCATCTCTCCAACGTACAGAACCGGACAGACAATGCCCTACAGGATTCATCAAATGTGGGCGGTCCTTTCAGTGCATCCGGGACACCGACTTGTGCGATGGAATCTTCCATTGTTACAACGGGGCAGACGAGAAGAGTTGCTGTAAGTAGTTTTGAACTCATTACTACGTGGATTTGAGTGTGCACTGCAAGAGGGCTACGGCGATAACCGTAACTTGATGTCAAAGGGTTAAAAGATTTATATCACTATATGTCATCCCGCATTTAGTCTTGTTAACGAGTCAAATTTTGAGACCCTTGGACGCACTTTGCTTTCAATTTCATTTCAGCGCAGACGAAAGTGGAGGTTGGGTCACTTTACACTACGTATGATTATTTCGAAACGAGAAACGGAAGCCGTTAACGCTCAGTTCTGTGTTGCGTTGACGAAGAGCATGTAACGAGATAATGATTGGCCGGACCAAGTTTCATCGAAGGCATTGTTTTGCAAGTTGTGTGATCATTGTGGTCACAATAAGGAAACGTAAATCTACAAGCTCTGGGTAAATGATCTGTATTCATTCGAAAAACTGGCAGAACTCATAATGCTCACAGTGTCAGGACTCTGGGTGAAGGTTCAATTACGCTAAACCTAACCTAGCCTTTTGACAAGGCCTCTTGCGCGAAGCGATCCCAGCCGAGAGCGAAAGTAGGCCCTATGGGTCTCGCTTGTCCCCGCACAACGAGAGGGCCTTGTCAAAAGGCTAAATCTGACCGGTATGGATCGAAAAATCGCAGTAAAGAATATAAATGCAAATCTGAAAGCGTTTTCTGTAGGTATAAGGAAGGGGGAAGGGGAGTGTGATTCATTATGTTGGTTGAAAGTAAAAAATGTTCATGTTACATATGCACCACAATAAACAATTTACGACGATTAGTTAGCGCCTTACAATGAAGACCGTGTAACTCCGAGAAAGCTTACTCTATCCTCACACAATTAAATGAGCAAAGAAGCATTTTTCCATCAATTGAAGATACAAAATTAAGCTTTATATTCTACGACAGGTCCAGCGTAATTTAAGGATAACATACACTCAGATAAACAATCTGTATGCAAACAACTCAAGTGAATGTGTAAATGCCTATGAAAGAGTTATAACTTGATACTGAAGTTGATGTATTATCCGATTAATTTTGTGACAGTGACTTGCATCGGGTCTCATGGGGACCGAAAATATCTGGAGATCGAAGATTTCTGTGACGGGGTTCAGGACTGTGACGACAATACCGACGAAACATCAGAGAGGTGAGGATGCTGTTACCATGGCAACAAAACAAGGACTGAAAATATATGATAAGAAACGGGCCTTAAAATGCTGGTGTATTCGAATTCATGCATATTCCTCGAGTTGGCTACTGGTGTGATTCTACCATATTCATAGTTGTTTTTCTTCATTTAAAAATCGTTTAAAAAATGAAAAATACTTCTTTTATGATTTATGTAAATTAATATGAGCAGCTTCCTCATCTTCATACAAAGTCTGCCCTTTGTCTTCTAAACGCCTCGTTTATAGATTTATCTATTTATCTACATTTTGTACGGAGCATCACAAATGCAATTTTTCTGTTATCACTGATATCAATAGCCATGATAACGTTTTGATAACGCCCCACACTTTGTGGCAGAAATGATGAGTTAAAACGGCGCTGTAGTAATCCCACAATAATGATGGCAATGGAGAAGCAGTAGCCCTTAAAATGTTGTAATAGGGTGAGATTGAAGAGAAATGGTTGTAAAAGGATCTATGAAAAAAACTACTAGACCAACAAAAATTGTCTGATAAAATCTTTACCAGCAGAAGCGCTAAAGAAGCAACAGCAGCATGGTAACATTATGTGGTGATGATGTGGTGGTGGTGGTGGTAGTAGTAGTAGTAGTAGTAGTAGTAGTAATAGTTATAGTAAGTGTAGTAGTAGTAGTAGTAGTAGTAGTAGTAGTAGTAATAGTAGTAGTAGTAGTAGTAGTAGTAGTAATAGTTATAGTAAGTGTAGTAGTAGTAGTAGCAGCAGCAGCAGCAGCAGTAGTAGCAGAAGAATTAGTATTGCTATCAGTATAGTATTGCAGGCGTAGTTGCAGCTCCATTATCATGTTTACCCCATGATTATACAACTTCATGTTGTAATCTCATTCGGCAATTATCCACTGTTGTTTAAACAGATGTACGAATCCGTGTCCGGATGGGTTCTCTAAATGTGCAGATGGACTGCAATGCGTGAAGGACGAATTATTCTGTAACGCGTTTACGAACTGTCGGGACGGTTCGGACGAAGGGAATCATTGCGGTAAGAGAAATTCGATTTTCGATACGTGGGACAAGTTTTTAAGTCGATACAACAAACCCGGAAAACAAATTAATGCAGAAAGGCCATGAAGTACAATATCTACTAACTACACAGTACATGTTCTGACAGATCCTGTCCTTTCAGAAAACTGTAGAGAAACTGCAGAAGACAAAAAAAATGAAGGAGAAGAAGAAGAAGAAGAAGAAAAGAGGAAGGAAAAGAGGAAGAAGAAGAGGGGAGGAGGAGGAGAAGGAGAAGGAGAAGGCGGAGGAGGAAACAAAGAGTTAAAATATTCAAAGATACCGTGAAATTTTGTCTTGGCAATCATAGAATCTCATCGTGTAACTGAATACAGATGTTCCTCTCAATCTAGCTACTTTTTATGTCCTTTCGTCTTTTGATGATTCAAAATCTGTCAACTTCTTCGGTACAGATCGCAGCCAAAGGGACTGCGAGGCGTTTGGCATGTTCGCGTGTGACGGAATCTGTATGATAAAGTCTGCCCTCTGCGACGAAACTCCGGATTGTCGGAGTGGTATCGATGAACGTGGCTGTACAGCAGGTATGATCATCTGACAAGGTTTTTTTTTTTTACATTTCACAGTACAATATTGTGCCTTCACATTAAAATTATGATAATGATAATGATGATGATAATAATGATGATGATAATAATGATAATAATAGCAATAATAATAATAATGATGATAATAATAATAATGATAATAATAATAATAATAATAATAGTAATAGTAATAATGATAATATTAATAATAATAATAATAATAATAATAAATGATAATGATGATGACAAACTAAAAACGACCAAACCTAACTAGCAAGATTTAATGTTGATTTACAAAATAACGAGATTACAATTTAGGTCTTGCGACATCCCTTGTAACCAGAAGCAAAAACAAACATTATCCATGAAAAGATGGATCAGTAGGTCTCAAAAGCAAAAAGTCATAATTCTTACATTGTTAGAACCCAAAAGGGTTGAAATACAGATGATTTGTCCTTTACTGAAATCACCTCTTCCAGCAGTAGGTCAAGAGCAACTGATATCTAGAATGACATACAAATTCTACACCAAGGCCTTTTCACTCAATTCATTGCAGATTATTGTAGGATAGCAAAGAAGACAGGCACTCAACACCTATACCTTGCCCGTGAGTGCATAATGTTCATAACGTGTGTGCTTCAGTGCATTTCTTCTTTTTTTTTTTTCTAGATTAAGAGGAATTTGTGCTTAAATGTCAATTGTTAACACCTTGACTCTATCTACAGGTTCGAAAAATTTCCCATTATCATATTTCCCACAACCTAGATTATTATAATGTGTACATTTTCTGTCCTCTTTTCAGAGTTCTATTCATGTCCCGACGAGTTTACACTGAACAAGGTCAAAGGTGTCTGCGTGCACAACAGTCTGAAGGTAAATAATATGAGGGCTGCCATTGTACGATGAAGACCTCAGAAGGTCTTATTTCGTGGGAAAACACTCCGGGCAGATCGCGATCCCACATACTTGACATAATATCATTATATTCTGCCCTCGTCCATTCTGTTTGACACGAATCAAATTGCGTGAACCAGTTTGAAATTGTAAATAATGTAGAAACACATCGAGCATGTACAATATCATAAATCATAAATAGTTGTCACGCACAGCCGAACACACAAACCCACACGGTATTTAGTTGCTGCTCCGAATACATTCTCGTTTCATATCGTTGCAAATTGAATCTGAAAGACTATAACGTAATGATTACAACTAAAACAGTTAGGGACCCTGTTACAATCGAGATATGTGTGATCTGAATTGATTTGTTCGGCTGACAGTTTAAGTAGCCATTGCGTTTGTATCGAGTATAATTATGTGGACCTATACCGACACCAATCTAAGATCCGTTAATCACAGTTCGTTGCGTATTAAGGTCCTTTTGATGATCAACCAACAGTCATCTAATTTGACCAATAAGGCGTAAGAACTGCAAATATGCGACGGATTATTTTGACCCACTCCCCTCTTTAAAAAGATCAGTGTCACGACCCAAATGAGGGCGCCCTAGGAATTGTCCACTGAGGGTTTCCTTATTTTTTCACTGTTCAGTGCTTGGATGGGTATTCCGACAAAACCAACGTATGCCCTCCGATGAACACATTCAATACCGAATGTACCTTGTTTGCAGGTTGTTCGTGTGCAATTTCATTGGCATTTATAGCTGAGCACTGATGGTCCAGTAAAGAAGGTTAAAAATGGTGTAACCCATTAATGTTTGCAAGAATGAGCACGGAAACCAACTTATAACATTTGTTTCTGTTTCTATACCAACATGGATAAATTATAATTATCTCATCCTAACAATTGTTGTCAGATCCCCGATGACTAAAGTGGCATGAATGATACTATTGAATCGCACCTGCAAACTGACTCTTTTCTAATTTTTTCTCCTGTCACAGACACCCTAGGGAAGAAAATCTCGCGAGCCACGTGACTTCGACGTCATCCGTTTAACGTCGCTGCATAAAACTCTCACTATTTCACCAAGAAAGATCTACCTACATAGCGACTGGTTCATAATGATGAGAAGAACAAGGCTAAACCATGACTGATCTCTGTAAGAGATCACTGATAACTACCTCCTTGGGCATACTGACCGCACCCTATTTTTCGGCGGCTGTGGTTCGAGAGGGTGTGTTTGCAGGATCCGCTGTTTTTCATTAACTTAAAGTGGCTCTTCACCGTGAATTCCAGTTGACTATGAAACTGACATAAATATCCAACTAAAGCGTGCAAGAAAGGGAATATTCTGCTGGAAATTGAGAAAGAAATGAATAGAAAATAAGGCGAAATCTTGAGATATTACACGAAGCAACAAAACGTACACATATACTTTTGTTACAGCAAATGAGTCGTTTCACACAACACAAAAGGGAATATCAACATAATAACCATAATACTACTCGGAATAAGTACATAGGGAGGTGATCTCTGCTCCGTGTACCTGCTTACCCTTTGAAGGACCACGTGCATGACATGAAACACATAATTATTAATAATTTCTCAGGTGAGATGTGTAGTACCAGGGGCGGATCCAGGAATTCCACAAAAGGGGGGGGGGGGTGCCTTTACAAAATTAAAGGGGAGCACGCCCCCTCCATTGGTTCATTTTATTTCTTTTGTTTTATGAAAAATAAAGGGGGAGGGGCTCGCGACCGGTGCGCCCCCGCCAGGATCCGCCACTGGGTAAAGTGTTAAAGCATTTACAGGCACTGACATTTCTGGTGATAAACGATGAGGATTTTCCGCAAACCAGTTTTCATGTGCATTTTGATATGTAAATAATAGAGTCCATGATGTATGCAACGGTCATCATTTTCATGTTTTATCATTATTCCTAACAGTTGGTTATTCAGGGCCCGACATAAACCGGTGGCCCATGGCCACTATATAGATGTAGGCCCCTATGGCCACCAAACTTCCGAAAAAGGTTAAGTTTTATGCCTGATGGGGCAAATTAAGATACATATTTTTTCATTTTGGCCCACCAAAATCTCGGGAGTAAAGAGAGTAACCCGAACAAACCATCAGAGAGGGGGAAAAAAGAAAGAAGTTAGTACGGAGCCCCAGAGTTAACACACCTCTACTGTTTATCTGGATTGATGACTGCCAAAATATGACTCCAGTAAACACCACTACATTATTTTTTTTATACATGTACAAGTACAGTTTGGAATTGCTCTTCAAAGAAGTTAGCTGTACTCAGGCCCTTAAAACCCGATTACTGACATTCTAACTGCCTACTGGCCTCTTTAGTGTATGGCTGTAAAAATATGAATAAATGTGTATATGTATGAGGTCATTTTGTAATGAAAACAAAATAGATGCATATTTTATGTATATTTAACTGAGCAATAAATGCTGACAAACAAAATCCCTGTCATGTTAGGTGGAATTTTCATGAAAATATATCAAGAGGAAGAGAAGAAAGTAAAGAGACACGTGGCAGAGAGAGGAAGAGAGGAACAGTAAAAAGAAAGAAAGAAAGAAAGAAAGAAAGAAAGAAAGAAAGAAAGAAAGAGAGACAATCAAAGTTTGCCTGGGAGGTGTGAGGCTTGGAGGCCAACTTTACAGTATGTTTCCCCCCCCCCCCCCAAAAAAAAAAAAAAAATACAATCGGATTTTCACTTTGATAACACCCGATATGATTAAACTGTCTAGATGCTACTTCAGGGTCTTAAAATGTAACACCTTAGCTCTATCTTGCAGAAAACTCCAGTCAATTTGGTTAAGTGGTCACAGAGAAATGTGGATTGTTGTAAAGCATGTCATGAGTCTGTGAGATTGATTCACTATTTTCAAAGATATCATTGCGGAGGGTCCCGTTGTAATTTTTTTGGGGGGGACATATGGTACAGGCATTTTGAGAAAACGGTTACTGACGATTCAATTCATCTCGTGTCCTGAAGTGAACATAACATGGTTTATATCAACGAATATAAGATCGTTATATATATTTGAATAAAAAAAATGGAAATGACTTTGCATGGATGGGGCCATCTTGTGCGCTGGACAAGGTCCAGTGCGCGCTAGCTGTGCACAATCTCGCACTACATCAAGTGATAAGGGTCGTTCCATGAACGGGAGCGTCATTCGACCAAAGAAGCAAATTGATTGACGAAACATCCCAAAACGTTGTGACTTTATTTCCATTTTATCTATTCAAATAAGTGAAACTACTAGTATTTTGCACTCTGACTGAACGACTGTGAAGAATTTACATCAGTCTATCAAAGAGTATACCATTGTGAGTTTTACCTGATATATTGTAATAACATAAATACACAAATGTGCTAATGAATAATGAAGAGAAAATGGGGCAGTTTTGATCTCAGACAATACATTACTGTTCGCTTCAATCACATATGTTCAGATATTACAGTGACATCTAGACAAAAATTAATTCATACATTTGATTAAAGTTTTTTTCTCTTTTTCTTATCCACAGATTTGCATAGTGACATTAATAAATTGCATTGTTAAGACTGCAGTTATTCATAAAATGAATTATCCCTTCATAAAAATACTTATCTAAATCAGGCAGCCACATCATTCTACACACACAAGTACACTACACAGCCACAGGCAATCGCATCTTCTGATTATGCTGAGAACACAATTCAGAGTTAGGCACAAGAACTGTTGGTTTTTCAAATATTTGCATTCTGTTTACAAAATACACTTTATTATACAACTGAATTTAGACATAGTACATAGTAACATGAGTGGGAAAATAGAGAGAAATACATTTTCATTTGCACAACTCCAAAAGAGAGAGAGAGAAAAAATCCAACAAAGCATATTTAGGCTAGAACAGACATACATGAACACCTGCATGTAATTCATATGGGAATAAGACCACTACATGGGCAAGGATTTTGTTGTTTTTTTCCTCAAATATCAATAATTCAACAATATCAACATGACACAAATATACATATCACTCAGAGTCATACAAAACACAGATATCCTCATGCTTGCAAGCATTTAAATGACTCTATCAGTTAGTGAACAGTGAACCCAAGCAACATCATCTTCCAACAAGGTCAGTAACCTTTAGGTTTTTACCCAAAGAATAGAGATCGCAATGTTAATATTGAAAACAAAGCAAACAAACAAACATGCAAAGAAATTAATAGAAATCTATTTTGCATCCCAGCTAGGTGAGTCCAACCCAATTATGATAGATGCTTTGGGACGATTGGTGAAAAAGATGCAAAAAGCCAATCTTCAATTCAATTACAATTGAATTTCAAATTCAAACTTTATTTTCATTTTTTTTCAACAGAATATACAAAGTACTCCTGGGAATCTGGGGAAAAAATCAAAATATCCATCTTGAATTCACAAATCGCAAATGAAATATTAGAAGTTCTGGCCTTTTGCTGTTTGTTTTAGGTACTTCTGCAGGATTCCAAGTTAATATCAGAAGCATAAATACAATTTCATCTTTGGCTTTAGGAAAAATGCTGCCATAAAGCACGCAAATTAATCTAGGCAAAAAGTTCTTATTTACAACAATGCTATTGAGCCTGCCGATATCAGATGAAGTAATTTTTGTGTTTGTATTGTTATTCTTGTTATTTTCAACACATCTCTTACATTTCAGATGTTTTGTTATGGGTCATCATTCTTGTCACCCATGCAGCGATGAAGAAGTCCATATAAGCCCTATTTTAAGATGCCCTAACGAAACAGTCTCGTCCCCCTCCCCTCCCCCCCCCCCCCTTTCCTTTCCATTGAGGACGAGTCCTGGGTATTTTTGGGCAAGTGTCAATGGGAAATGCCTGTTATAACAAAGTCACCTCGTCCTCAATAGGTGGTTAATACTTCATCCAAGAACACACATTGCCAATGTCTATGCAAACATGCCCTGAGAAAATATGAAATATGAAGTCAAATTCTATACCGCAAACACGGTCTTGACTATGCAGTAAGATGGAAACACACCTCAACCACAGCCTTGGCTACTAATGTTCCATGCAGCTAATGTTAATGCACAGGTTGTTTTATTACCTTCTTTCTTCTTCACAGCATGGAAAAGGTACGGTTTAGGGACTTCCCTATTTGTCCGTTCAAGCGTGAATCACCTTCAAAAGCCTGTCCCGTCTTCGAACTCCTTCCGTGCATGACAGTGCTCATGTAGTCTTGTCACAAGGCCCACGACTGCACACATTCTGAGCCCACCCTTTCATGTACATCCCACTACACCCCTGTGACAAAACTCCACCCCAATCAATTGCTTATCCAAACCTAAAGACGACCAAGACAAAATCTTCCCTGTCATTCTACAATTTACATTTGAACAGTGCTATAGATGTACAAGGGAGGTCCCTGGATGTACACAATACATCAACAGTTATATGTACCATGGAGATTTGACACTGTTCAAGTTCTTTGCATTGCAGACATATTTTCCCCTTTTTCCTTCTTTCCAATTTGTGTGAATTCATCCCAAGAGAAAAAAGTATGATGCATCCTGTAATAGGTTTTGAGGCATCTTGCACAATCCTCCTACAATACATGACAATTACACACTGGTATGAAAATATCTCTATGAGAACTCACTGCAATCTCTCCATTTCTAGCCATAGAACCATGACGCATGCATTATTATGGCATCATGTGCTTTACATTCTCTTTTATATACTAATCTTTATCTACAGCGTAACTGCAGGACTTTAAAATAAAAGGAGATATTTCACCTGCAATTCATACAAGCAAGACCATAAGTTCACGAATAATTAGCTTCATAACAGGTGCAAGTTTAAGCTGTAACTATAAGGTAAATATATATTTCTAGCAAACACACACAGAAAACATAACGGCAAGGCTATGAAAATGAAAAAACAAAAAATACAGTATGTTGCAACAGCCACAGGCAAGATACACATGATAAAATAAATTTGTTCTTGTACGACAAATAGACAAGTAGAGCAACAATTGTAGGTGCCGTTACGCATGCTTTACAATGTAAATTTTACTGGTTGCTTTCGCTTAAACAATTCATTCTTATTTGGTTGCCAATGACATGTATGTAACATTCAAAATGAAAACAGCAAAGACAACATACTCATATAAAGCATTTTCGAGAAAAAAAAAAATCTCCAAAGGCTATAATTCATATTCATGAATGATGATTTGTATTCATGCAGCACTGATGTAGGAAATATATGCCATTCTATTCTTTATGTGGATTGAATGGAGAATTCAAGATTTGACTCTGTAATAAACCATACACTGTGTAAAATAATGAATGGCTGAAAGAGATGAATGGCTTTCACAGCAAGATAAGTCTATTTTTTCATTCTTTCTTTGTGCATCAATTTCTTGGTGTCCACAGATTGGTGGGATTTCAGTTTAGATCATGCGGGGCAAAGTAAAGCATTTTCAGGATTAGTGTGGCTCTTTTCCTTACAGTCTTCACACTCATAGCTGTTTCATGTTTATGCACTCTCTTTACTTGCTACTTTCATTCGGACTCAAAATGTACTGCCACCAAATCTAGTGTTCAGCACTGAATATTTCTACTCAAACACAGCCTCTTGCCCAATACAAATTATGGCTGTATGAACAACAACAAAGTTGACAAAAAAAAACTTTGAAAACAAACAAACAAACAAACAAAACATTGCAATGTAAATACTAAACAGCAGGAAAATGACTTAGAACCATTTTACATTGTGCACAGAATACCACCCGTATTCAAGGTGTAAACATCACTGTTACCATCAAAATATTTTGCTGAACATCTGACTGGTCGAATGCGTCTAGTCTTGCAGACTAAAAAGTTTCAACTCACTAGGTTAGGCATTTTTTTCATGCTTTGTGCACATGGAAACATTTCAGGTTGGATCATGCCTTCACCTCAACTCCCATCAGATCAAGTCCACATCATGTCAGCACACTGCCCTGTCAAAGTTTGTGATTCTCAAGTTTCTAGGGCAAATATTGGTGAATGCTATGACTTTACCTTTGCAAGATCTATCCAGATTCAGCCAAACAACTTGCCTAACAGAAGTTTAACTCTACACTATGCAGCTTGTATGTTTTGCCATATATGCTTTTTCAAACTACTGCTTGGAATGCGCCATTTGGATTTTGACCTTTATAACTGTTGTTCATAGTCTCATCTTGCAGAGAAATGGTTGTACACATATCAGGTTTTCTTGTTGCAAAAAAAAAAAAAAAAAAAAAGTTATCATGGTCATGCAAAACAAGAGTGTATGGACCGTTGCCGGGACATCATGATGAATGGGCGATTTGGAAACATGAAGCTTGCAGCATCACTAGTTGGCTGTTCCAGGCATTTAGGCAAAAATTAAAGAAAGGAAAAATGCATGATGGTCATAACAATCATTGCAGTCAATATATTTGTGGTATATTCGTTTGCTTTTGCTTTCCAAAACTGGTCTACACTCTAAACCCTTATAATAGTGAAGACATATTATAAAAGTAGAAATTTTCACGTATTTCACGCAAACAGAAGCTAGCATGAAAAGAAAAGCATGTAAATAATTTTGCATGCCATATACTCCAGTAATCAATGTCTTGATTACGCGGATTTAAAAACATGCAAAGTTCATCTTACCCAGCTGAGCGTGAAAAAGTACTCACATGAAAATATCCACTTTTACAGTAACCCCTGTGTAATGAGTTCACTTCAAATTATAAACAGAGCAGCCAACATTTCACCATTGTAAATGAAGTGAATGTAGTAGTTGTTACATAATGGCCAATTCAAGAGTTCCCCTTTCATTCAGGGCAGACCAGCTGAGGGTTTGTCAGACCAGGAGTAAAGTTTAGCGAGTGTGCTCTGAAATATGAAGGCCGGCAAAAGCAAGGATAGGCATTCGAGTACTTAGAGTAACAAGCCGACTAGCAGTTCTTGCTTCTGTGACACTCTTGGGTAGCATCATGACATTAATTACTTGCCATCCACGCACTTCCAGGCCAACATAAACAAAAACAAAACACAAACTGGTCGTCACGTATGAACATTCCTGTTGTCACAAACAGCTACCACATTTGATCACACTAATGCACAGATTATGACAACAGGTACCTGCAACATATCATGAAGAATTGCCTATCAAATGCCAAATTCTACGAAAACACCACACACATCAGATCTTGACTAGATGCAACTGCATCAGAGAGCCCTAAACAAGACTCTTTTGTTTCTCTCCTCTCTACAGAAATGAACGCAGTTCGCATGGAAATGATGACATAATATCACAGACTTTACTGCACCACCACATGTCGTCACAGCAAGTATGTTTACATCATTTTGCATCACACGTCACAGACTTGCTGGGTATACTGCAATAAGTTTTCGCTGTGTCCTAACTTGTACACCTGTGGGAGGTTGTCCCGATTGCTATTCGATGCCATGTGCGAAAATCATGACTAGGCCAGGGTCAAGGGTGAAGTCCTCTCCCATGTGGGCATTGTCACACGCCATCACCAGCACGGCTTGCTTGCCGGGGATCCTGCGGCACACGTACTGTTCATAGGTGTGTCGGTTCATCTGCCGCGTCTCCAGCGTGCTCAGTCCAGGGGGCCAGTTGCGCTCGTGGGCGTTCTCCATGAGCTCCGCCACGATGTGGGCGGGGCAGTGACTCTCCAGGAGCGAGCGCTTGATGACCGTCTGCAGCACGCCATCGGGCGTCGAGATCATGCCGCCCCAGCGCGTGACACGGGCGAGCGGCATGGAATTCACCCATCGCACCACCTCATTGTTCTCGATCTCGTCCTCGATGGCCCGCACCGACGGGCTGGTGTTTGGGTTGGAGATGCGGATGGCGCGGATGTACTCCTTCAGCATCTGCATCTCGCGCCGGTGCTCGGACAGCTGGTTGCGGATCTCCGTCATCTCCGTCTCCTGCTCGTTCAGCTTGTTGGACTGGTTCTGCACCAGCAGCCGCAGCTCCCGGATGCAGTTGTGGTCCTTGACCTCGTCCTTGGGGATCACCATGCCACACCCTGCCTCGCACTGGATGGGGCGCTTGGGGTTGTGCTCGCATTCCTGCAGATGCTGGTGGAGGGAGTCCAGCCGCACCACGGCCACGCAGCCGAAGCCCTCGTTGTCGCACTTGATCTGCAGCCGCGCCAGGAGGTTGCGCAGGATGCGAGGCACTGGCTTGAGCTGCTGGGAGGTGATGTGGTTGCGGTCCACAGGGCAGGTGTGTTGCCGTGACAACCACTCCTGGATGCATGAAGAGCAGAAGGCATGCTCACATTCTGGTGCCTGCAAGAGAACATTAAACAGAGAGTTGGTAATGTCTTGATTTAAAAGTAATATCTGCCATTAAGTTGAGGTCAACACTATCTTGATACAATGCATGAGAAAAACATGTCACTTTGAATCAAATCAAAGACTTGGAGAATCATGGGTAAAAGAATCTTGCAGAGGAGAGCTGATTGATGTACATGCCCCATTACAGCAAAATAT
Organism: Diadema antillarum; assembly: GCF_040938485.1. Lineage (NCBI taxonomy): Eukaryota > Metazoa > Echinodermata > Echinoidea > Diadematoida > Diadematidae > Diadema > Diadema antillarum. Next base: position 4,674,290 of record NW_027271081.1, read on the forward strand.
ACAACGTAAGGAGAATAAAGCATAGATCTAGACAACATTCATGCCACAAACATTACAACAGGTCATGTATGGTTAAAGATAGAGTCATCTTACTATGAATGCTTCATTACCTTTCACCATGTTACCTGATGTCAGATATTAAAGCCAGAAAAAACAAAACAGAATCCCTTGCAAATAGACCTGTATGAAATGTGTAACATTCAATTGGACTTGAGAATTTAGAAAATCTATTATTCCATTCCTAATTCAAAAAACTAAGAATATTCCAAAATTTGACAACTTTTACGGTCTTTATGAAGTATTTTACTACAAATGCACTGAAATAATCTACAGAGATTGCTTGACTGATCTCTTACATGCATGGCTGCATACTCTCCCATGCTCAGTTTTCTCACCACTCAGGTGGTAGGTAGGTTTGGGGGAAATCAAGTGGAACAAATCATACATCGCCGGAAAGCTAAGAAGAGTCTGGAAATTTTAATAACAATGTCAGAAAATCAATGTTCAGGGACTCCTGTGGGCTTTCAGGGCAACAGGTCAAATTTGATCTACCTGTCTGCTGAATACAACAAACAGAGTTGCATAAAAATGAAGATACAACTGTTATCACCATATGGCATCTAACTGCACATACTGTAAATGTGCATTCAAGTGCACTACAATCCCTAAAGTCACACCACTGTGAGCTGTTGCTACATTTGTATTAAACAGGGATGAACTCATGTAAGTTCGCACACACATTCACAGTATTCTAACATGTTATTTCCTGTCAAAAAAAAAAAAAGTTTGGTGAAGACGGATCCATGGCTACAGCAACAGTTAAGGCCTTCAAAAAACTAAGCACCACCCCATAATAATCTCTGAGTGAAGCTTAGTGGGTTTGAGAAAACAGTGGATACACCTATAACATGAATCAAGAGGTAGTGCAATTTCATTGATTCAGCCGAGATGGGCCCTGCTGGTCTGACATAAAGGTACAAAATGTACATGCATTAGAATAATATTCCTTCTCCCCACAAACTGTACATTGTTGCAAGTTGTATTGTATTCAAATGTGCAATATCTGAACACTTGCAAGGAAGATATACATGTATATACAGTCTGTAAACAGTCCTGTCTACAGACAAGTGTCAGCTATAGAGTACCTATAAGTGATGATGTCACAGTCTTTTGTTACATCTTGGGTTGGAACCAGGTGGGAGCATGGTTGGCAACAATAGTGTTCACAGATATGCTGGCCATAAAGGTGTGGTTGTCTCAATAGGCCTAGTTTCCATTGTAATGAATGGCTATGACCCCGTTTACAGTGCGGGGCTGGGCCACGGCTCGGCCGCGGCCCAGCCCTCCTTCATTTCGGTGTAAACGCGCAAAAAGGCCAAATGCGGGGCCAAAATTGGCCGCACATGTGGCCACGCTCTGGAGGTGGGCTCGGCCACAGCCGAGCCCGGCCTTTTCTCAGTGTAAATTCAAACTGGGCCAAATGCGCAGCCAACTTACATATAAGTCTGGCTTCCAGACCCTCAACCCGTACTATTTCGCTATTCACGATATTAACCCCCTCAACGTCGAAAACTAGTACAGTTTAAGGTGGTTTTGTCCTACAAAGGATTTTTCCTTCGGCAAAGGACTTTGCCCGAACGGCGACTTCGTTGCCACGGAATCCAGTTGGCAGAGGGTCTAAAAACCAGACTATGCCAAATTGCATTTGTTTACAAGCAGAGCACCACTACGACAAAATATTGAAAGGTTTGAATTAAAAGCGTGGGCCGAGCCCGGGCAGCGTAAATGGACAAAATTGCGGGGCTCGGCCCTGGCTCGGCCCAGCCCTGCACTGTAAACGGGGTCTATGACACCACACTTTGGTACTCTATTACCCCAACATACACTCATCAGAGCATTAACCCTCTCACCACCATGACGACTGTGGCACTGACTGCTAACGGTTGTGACGGGGTTAAGTAGTGATCACCAACAATGGAAAGCACTTCCCTACTCATACAAGAAAACAACGGGCAATGGAGTGTTGCTCTCAATACTTGAATAATCATAATCCCAACATGAAGTACTGCTAATCATATCTGGCAAAGTTTTTTACAGGTCAAGATTGAAATTTTGCACACTCTTTAAGGAGAACTTGTAGACAACCTGAACATCCTTTATTAGCTCACATAAGGAGTTTATGTTTTTGCCAGCGTTGGTTTGTGCCCAACAATTCACAAAGTTGGAACAGATTTGGTGCAGCACGCAGTAAGCTAATGACGTAGACTTTGAGGCACAAGAAAGGCCACTTTATCATCAGGAAATGGAGTAATTTTCAGCATGTGTGTATGGGTGGACTTGAGGTTTGCATTCTCTTCAGTTTTCTCTATATCAAACGGATGGAATAGTTTTGGTTGAGATGGGGATTTAGGTTTTAAATTTTTGTGAAATAATTATGAATTGGCTGAGACACCCACAAAGAGGTTCTAATAAAAGGTGGGATCCATCTTTTATTTGGACCACTTTGTTTTGTCATGTTTTGTGACATCTCAGCTATTCAAAAATTTATTTTAATCAAATAAACTTTAATTTCCTCTTTAAAAGAATTGTATGCTCTTTTAAGTGGTTCATGATTATTTCGCAAAAAAAAAATTACAATCCAGAAACACAGTCTGAAAGAGTCTGAATAGAGGTATTTCACATCTACATTTTTACCTCCGCCAAGGAAGGAGGAGGGTGTTAAAGTGATCATCAGCGTTGGTTTGTCTGTTTGCAAAATAACTCAAAAAGTTGTGTACGGATTACGAGGAAACTTGAATAAGAAGTCAATATTGACACAAGGAACACCTCATTCAATTTTGGTAGTGATCCAGGAATTTTTATTGATTTTTTGAAGGATTTTTTCATCTTTTGGCACATAAGGTCAACAAAGTTGGGGGTTCAAGCTGTGCGTACTGGAGGTTTACATACACACACTATTAAAGCGCATGCTCTGCTCGGGCAAGGCACCGTGCAATGACGTAAACAAAGTGCTTCTATTTTGGGAGATGGCATGCGTGTAAGGTTGGAAATGAGTTGCTGACTTGGTGGAGGTCTGTGCTCTCCAAGTGCTTTTCCATTTGTATGGATAGTTACAACAGCATAGCACTTTTTCAAGTTGTTTACCTGTTGTGGATCTTCTAGTACTGAGCTGCAGATTGGACAGATGAGTTCCTCGTCCACTTCGCCTTCAAAGCGGGCAACCTCGTACCCCATCTTGACCGGTCACTCCAAAATCCCTTCAGTGGTCAAGATCTGCGGAGACAGGTCAAAAAGGGTGACAGCATGCATGAGACGGCAATATATACAAATGACAAGAGATCCGCTCAAAGTTTCTGTGAGTGCCACAGCAGGGTTTCCAAAACCATTTACATAACAAAATCATAATTACATCGGCCGCATTTTAGTGACATACACTTGTAAAGCCCTCAAATCCACTTGTAAAGCCCATAGCCTGTTCAACTACTGTAAAAGTGAAAATTTTTGCGGTGCTGAAATTTTCATGCATTTCGCGCAAACAGAAACTAGCACGAAAATAAAAAGCACACAAATATTGTTGCTTCCCATGCGTTCCAGTATTTGATGTCTTGTTTTAGCGGAATTAAAAACACCCAAAACTCTTTTTTTCTCGCCGAGCGCGAAAATTAGTTGGGCGAAAATGTACACTTTTACAGAATATAGGAATTATCCCCAGCACTATGCACTACATTTATGATATGAGACAATGCAACCATCAAATATCAGTGCATTACAAATAAAACAAATATTGAAATGCACATTAAAACAACAAAGGAGACCATTAATTTGCACAAGACGACAAGCCAACTGAACACAGACAATAGAGAAACTCTGCAAGGTACCATTTACACTCCCTGAAAGTTTACGAAGAAAACAAAATAAACATACGGGGTAATAACACCAAAGTTTTATGATGCCTTGCATGAACAAAACCGCACGGCATTGAACACAATTTGCACAGGCATCTTAACTTACAGACATCAAGTCTTCAATCACTGAGCATGACATGCAGTGTATCACTATAAACTCTAAAAATGGCACTAATATTGCCCAATACAGACCACTTTCAACACGACGACATATCTGGCCTACTCTGCCAAAGAAGTGGCACCAGTTCCATCAAGTTTTCCCTGCCTTTGAGTCAGTCCTACTATTGTTCCCACTATTGGAAGGTGCATTCCCAGCAGGTATATGGCCTCTTTTCAATGCACTTTGATTCTGCAATTTTGACTCCTGCAGCACTTGACGGGCAGCGAGATATTCCAGATAACCTAGTTCCTCAACACAATCAACCACTACAGACACTTCCACACAAGATATCACTACTGTCAACCACCAATGGTGATGCTGCTCAATCAATGGTGCACTTAGCAGTCATACAATTACACCTTCCCCCACCCCTTCCCCTTCCACCCCCCCCCCCCCAAAAAAAAACAAAACAAAACAAAACAAAACAAAAAACAGAAGAAGAAAATTCAGCAGACAACAGCTTCAGCCTCAGGAAACCTCTTGACTCTGATTCTTAGAAATGTCACATAAATGTGACATAAAAGTACAATGTATTCGCATTGAGCTCTTCATCGTCAGGAGGCTCAAGGTCGTTCTCCTAGATGTCTCTTGTCCTTGTGCTTTGTCTAAAGTTTGAAAATTGGTGGGAAGATCACAAATGTCGTAACATTATAATCCTTAGTACTCCTTTACCAGTACAACAGACACAAGAAGAAGTCCAAGCGGCACATGTCAAGTCCCCATTAGATATAAACAGAAATGCTCTCCTCATGCTCACAGCACTCAAAGAAACACAAATCTAGCCTTACCGGTATCCAAACAATAATGGACATCCATCCACCTGCTTGTAAAACTCATGAACATGATAGACATTACATACAAGTACATGGACACATGTAATCTCATATACTGCATAACCATGTGACCAAATATTTCCTTCGACAGAACAATGTGCAAACAATAAATGACTATAATTATGTAAAAGAAGACTGTAAAACATACAAGGTTTCCATAAAAAGCTCTCAATTCATCAAACTTGACACAACAAAGGCATAATGATGAATACAAGTTTCTGATCTGTGGTTATCTTTGTCCGTGTTATCTTTGAACAACAGCGACACATATTGTATTCCATCCACCTGTTACCCTATTCAGCACCACTTGCATACAAGAATAGTAAAGAAAAAAGCATACAATAAATGTATAGGTTGCAACAGACTCATATCAAAGCAAGGAAGCTTTCTGCAGACAATAAACTTTACCATATGAAATGCCTCCACAGTGGTGCTCATGACACTAATAGTATGACACTGTGTGAAAGTACATACATACTACACAAGTGGATGTGAAACGTGATCATATGGCCAATAAGGTAGGACAGTTAGCCACGCAAACACAGACGCACACAGCGCATAAAAACATGTTTCATAATGTCAGCTATATTTAGGCTGAAGAAGGCTGTTTTCATTTGCACGCCCACTCACAGCACCGATGCACAAGAATCCTACATCAGACTCCAAGTCATGGAGCAGTAAAAATAAGAAAGAAAAGAAAAAAGATACAAATAGATAGATAAAAAGATACACGAATGTGGCTAGCCCATGATGTGACATTCCCATGTACATCGCACATAATAATACATTTCCTATCCAAAGATGAAATCACAAACAATATAAATTTCATCATCTGCAAGTGATACACAGGCGATGTACTTTCTGGATCACTATACATAATCATCATTTTCATTCTAATTACAAGCAAGACCAGCAGCAATAATGATCCATAAGTCATCTGAACAACAACAACAACAACAACACCTTCAACTACAACAACAATGATGCATGACTGCTTAAATATACCCTGCAAGGCAATCTTGACTTTCTGAAAATTTTCAGGAGAATTTACAAGTTTGCGCAATATTACTTTCCCAGACTTCACAACTTTTGTGTCACTACCACAGGGGCGTCACCAGCTTTTTTTCAAGGGGGGTGCGTTTTGACACTAAATGTTTACGAGATTTTTGGACAGACATTTGGAATATAGGAAGCTCTCAATCCCTAGACTTTTACTGTTTTTTGAGGGAAACCAAGCGGGAAAAGGGCACCGGCGTAGCTAGGATTTCATCTTGGGGGGGGGGGGGGGGATGTTAGTATGCGAGGGAGCGAGCAAGGGTGGGGGGGGGGAGGGTGTGGAAGTGTCGGAGGAGGTTGTACCCCCTATAAATGGATTATGGAATGACGGTGTGAAACGACAAATTACTGGCAGCGATATCAGGAGAATGGCATAACGACTACATGCGAGCGAGCGGAGCGAGCGAGCTTGAAAATTTTTACATTTTACAGTTCAAAAACTGCCGTTTGTAGCCATATTTTTTTCTTTGTAAATTAAGGGGGCGCACCCACAGAACTCTTACACATAGAAGAATCATACCCATCCACAACCCGCTGAGCTCGGTGTCGCCACCGCGCACCCCGGATGTGACGCCTCAGTGCACACGCCGCCATGTTGCTTAGAGGTACCTCCGCAGCTCCTCGCGAGTACGGTGGTACGGTCAACTCACTGATCGGACAGTATGACAGCCGCTATAGCCCTTGATATTTACTTGAACTTGTAAACTGTCAAACTGGTACTTCTCAATCCAGCGTTGACCACAGATTCATGTACTCGTTTATGTTATTTATTTCACTCTTCCCTGAAAGTTGTCTGTATTGAAACAGGTGTTTTTTCCCCTTTCGGATAGATCTATTTGACTTCGGAGACGTGATCTGCTTTGGTATAAAATAATCTAAGACGCGCGCCTGTCCTTGTCTGTGTCCTGCCATTTTTCTGATACCCCTCTCACCCCTATGTCTTGCATTTTTCCCCCTCCAATGATATTGTAAGAAGATGTGTGTTCGTGCTTTTGATTTTTCTCCCATTAAACAGGTCAAATTAAATTTCCAGTCAGTCCAGTTGTAAAAATCAATGATTTGTGGATATGATCATGTAATACATCTTCCCCATCTGACACTCGTTCAACATATTAGAAATTTGGAAGACAACATCACCTTAATTATCTATATTCCTGCTGTTACCATTATCATTAGTAGTGTGTAGTACAATGTAGTTACCACTATTGCACATATTGGTATAGGAAGCAATATGCCTATAGGCATGTATACACTGTATATCTGTATACATGAAATAAAACAGAAATCGAGTTCATGCTAATCACCGACAATTTATTTCACCACACCAATTTTTGAGCGATTTGCAACAACACTTGAGAAAGAGCGAATCGCTCAAATATCTGTGTGCTGTAAATAAATTGTTGGTGATCAACATGAAATTGGTTTCTGTTTTACTTTCGATATCATGATATTGCTGCACCAACATGTAGACTACCTGGTAGTCAATCAATATATATATATATATATATATATAATTATCTATGTATATATATATATGTACACATATAATATATATATATATATATATGTATTCACACACTCACACACACACATTACAAGCATGAACTCCTTTCAAGATTGTCTTCCACAAAAAACAGAAAGTTAAGTTGGACAGAGTTAATTTTCCTGATTTTTTACAATTTATTTGAAATTCATCAAGGTCAAAGTTGATTGCTGAGAATCAACCACAGTACAGTGATATACCATTAATTTGCTTGCAGTACACGTACCATTATCATACCTAATACGGCGGCTATAATCACAGGCAGTACATGCGTCAGGAACATATTATGCAAATGATAGGCAAGACCACCAGTGTCACAAATTTGTGACAACTATTGTAATCACAAAATCAAATGCATATACATCTATAATGGACAGGCAATAGGGCAACAACATAAAATTCATGAATAATGAACACTGTCTGGCAAGATTATCTAAGGCAATACATCAATATAGTGCACAATTTCACTTGCCCTTGATAGCTTCAAGCGTGATTCAAAAAGAAAATCCTAATGAGTGTAAAAACGCACTATGGTATAGTATGAAAACATATTGTGTTGATCCGCATGCACTATGGCAATATAAATCTACGAATTATGAACACTGAAAAGAACACCAAAGGCATTCCTGGCAACAGTATTAAAGGCAATACATTTGTAAATGTAAGATTTCACTTGTACTTAGCTCAGCATGATTCAAGATTAAATCCTTAGTAATGAGTTTAAAAAACACTATCCCATACACTGTGTAGTATGAAAACATAATTTGGTAACAACATGTAAGCAAAACAAGTATCACAGATATACAACAAATGTTGTATATCACGAAAGCAAATGCCTGTATAATCAACTATCATGCAATATAGCAACAACATAAAATCCATAAAGAATGAACACTGTCGGGCAAGAATATCAAATGCATTCTTGGCATAACAATACCAACTAAAGGCAATACATGAACATCTGTATAATGCAAGATTTCACACGCACCCATTTGCTTCAAACGAAATTCAAGGTGAAATCTAAAGAGTGTGAAAACATACTACACTGCATCTCAAAGTATGTACATGTAGGCAAAACAAGTGTCACAAATAAGACAACTACATGTATTGTATATCATGAAAGCAAATGCATGTACAATCACTTAGCATACAATATGGCAGCAAAATAAAAACATGAAAAATGGACACTGGCAAGAATATTAAAAAAAAATACCAAAGGCAATACTGTATAATCCAAGATTTCACTTGCACTTGTTCGCTTCAAGCACAATTCAAAATGAAATCCTTATGAGTGTGAAAACATACTACATGTACAAAGTGTATATGGTATAGTACGAAATGTTAACGTGGCAACAATATGTAGGCAAGACAAGTCTCGCAAACACATGTATGACAAATATTGCATATTGCGAAAGCAATGTCCCGGGGTTACTTTAATACTAGAGTACACAGTCAGTCTAGACAATCTAGTATCTAAACGACCATAGTGTTGTCACTGACACTGACACTGGCCCACCACGGCACTGGTACTGTGACTCTACTCTAGCTAGACAAGAATAAATCTACGTGTAAAGTTTACACCTAAGCTCAAATTTACATAAATTTACACTTTTTTCATGTACAAAGCTGTTTGCCCCAACACACAACGTACAGAGTGTAATATAGCCCCAGGGCCTATATTAGGCCTACTTGATCTTTTTTATTTTGCATAGTAGTTGGTGGTAAACAGATATGTCGACGGCAAACACAAAATCCAGTGTCTGGGACTATCTTTGCTACTGCGCTCACAAGAAAGCCAACATACGACCGATCCGCCTAATTGTAACGTTACTTGGGGGAATTACTACTTCTTATTCTCATCATGGCTTGGTGTCAAACTTACCTGTTTCCAAATCCTTTTGTCAAGTGATTTGTGCAGTTTACAGCCGCACAATATGGCATTTTAATGCCTCGCTCAAGGTCTCGGAACGTCAGAAAAACACGGTACAACATGCAGTCACTGTATGTGGATAGCGTCTGCTGGGATTTGCACGCAAAAAAGTTCCGCTAAGCAAAATGGCGGACGTCACGTGACAATGAGTCGAGCGACGGCGACAAAACGGGTGGCGAGTGATTCTTCTATGTGTAAGAGTTCTGTGGGCGCACCGGGTGCAACTGCTGGCAATTACTGGCAGCAACATCAGGAGAATTGCATAACAATTAAATGCGAGCGAACAACATAACAGTTAGATACGGGCGCAACTGCCGGTAATTACTGGCAGCAACATCAGGTGAATGGCATAATAATAAAATGCGAGAGAGCGAAGAGAGCGAGCGAGCTTGAAAATTTTGACATTTTACAGTCCAAAAACTGCCATTTGGAGCGATATTTTTTCTTTGGAAATAAAGGAGGGGTGGGGGCGCAACGGGCGCAACTGCCGGTAATTACTGGCAGCAACATCAGGAGAATTGCATAACAATTAAATGCGAGCGAGCGAGCTTGAAAATTTTGACATTTTACAGTCCAAAAACTGCCGTTTGTAGCCATATTTTTTTGCTTTGAAATTAGGGGGGGGGGGGGGCGCACCGGGCGCAACTGCTGGCAATTACTGGCAGCAACATCAGGTGAATGGCATAACAATTAAATGCGAGCGAGCGAAGAGAGCGAGCTTGAAAATTTTGACATTTTACAGTCCAAAAACTGCCATGTGGAGTTGCTCTGGTCACTGACTGTTACTATGGTGATTCAAGTTGTCAGCGCCGACAAACGTTGATGAAACACCCCCCAGAAGGTGGATGCCTACAATGTGTACTTGACCAGAAGAGTAGTCCAATCAGATAGTTCATACATTTGAGCCAAAAAAAGCCACAAGACTGAACAGTGGAAGAACAAGCACAGAGCATATTTTAATACCATTAACCACTGTCCAGGTTTATAGGCCTACATGTACTTCAAATCTTTGACAGAAGTTTTTAAGAGCTTGCAGAGTGTTGATGCACAGTGTAGGTCTACATAACATCTATTTACCTTCAAGGGGTGAGCAGGACAGGTTTCAAACATTGGCTTTATCCTCCCTTGCCCTTGTTTTTCCGCACAATTGTCTGCATAGCTGGCATAACTCACGGTGTATTCTCCTACTCCACTGACAATAAGAGGCTTACAAGCTGACCATTGTCCGAAAGACCTGTCCTTCAGGGACCAGACAAAGGCACAGAAAACATCCGTGTACAGCAAGAGGGAGCTTCATTCGATGTAGAATACATTTGTACGTACATAACATGACTCATTTTAATTCCAAGAAGATGGATAGCTTACGAGGAAGATGGATGCAAAGTCGAACACTACAAAAGCACACAAACACCACACAAGGCACAACAAAACACAAAGTTTATGCGAATGCAACTACACATTTTTTCTTTAAAATTCACAGTACATCCTTATTGAATATAAGCGAATCAAAGTTATTCAGAAGTGAATATGGCCTATTTGTAAGCACTATGATCCACAGCTTAAAATGTATGGTATATAGTACAAACGTGTATATGTATCTACTGGAAAACTGTCTTGACATTAAATTTGTTACTTTAAAGGATTGTGTTGTTGATGCATGAAATAAACTTTTGGTTGGAAACACTGCATAATTGGACTTTCAGACATACATTGTATGCTAGTGTGTGATCTTCCTTCCAGAGTTATTTAGTGTGCATTGTAGCATACATGAAAGAGACAGTCCTACTGTAGCAACAAAGACAAAACATATGAATAGTCATCCATTATTTGTTTTGTAAATCACAAGATTGGTAGCATTTACCATCGTAATCCTTTCCTTCTCCTCCACCCAAGGAAAATACATGACTCAACGGAAGGGACATGTACATAACCTGCTTTAAATCCCCATGAACAGTAGGGACCGGGACTTTCTAACCACAGGTGTCTTGTAAACAACTGTAATCCATGCTTTAGTTGAGCATTACTTTTCTTTTCTTTTCTTTGACAGGCTTTCCTTTGTCCTATCTCTGTTTCACATACACTGTACACTCCAATTTTGCCATCAGTAAAATGATATACTTTTCATTTGTCATTTTCATGTCATCATTTTTGTTGAAGATAATGCTGATGGATTACTGTCCTTTAAGCATCAGCTACACATCTGGTGATATGCATTTTAAATGTGGCTGTAGGACTAAGAATTTACTTTTCGTTCTATAGTTGCCTTCAAGTCTATTGAAGACAACTGCTGTTGAAGTTCGTGCATCAAGTGGCCTTTTGTCCACATCTGTGGATCGTAAAATACTCATATTAAAATGGACACTACCAACGAAGAGGTAATAGGCATACACTCTGGATTAAAAAGTGATTTCATGTTCGTCAAATGTGCTAATTGTACATGTTCTTCAGGGAAGCCATATAATTGATTCATTTCAAAACCATGAATCCTTCAGTTGAATGACAAAACCCACACATACTAGATATGACACAAGGACAACCATACCAGATGAGAGTTCCAAACGGGGTGCTGCTCATGTGTTTCAATAGTCAAGTGTATAGACTAATGTCATGTGATTTCAATGAAATAAAGTCAGGATTACACTCTGTTTTCACTTTTGCTGCAAAAATGTCTGGTCAAATGTCTGCTGTCATCACATGCTACTTTCTGGGGTAGGGAGGAAGAAGTGTCTCTCTTTTTTTAACTCAGCATTTTATTAGGCTATTTCAGACTGACCACTACAAAACCATGGGAACAACAGGAAGTAAACGCAACTACAGCCACACGGCAAGGCCTTAGATCTGCTAAGGGAAGGCTACTGGGCCATCCTAGCGGATGGAGCAACAAACAGTGAAGAACGAGTGTAATGAATTGCACCGAACGTATCATGGCTATCACAAAGTTGCATAGCATTGATTTGAGATTGTCACCACATCCTCATCAAATATATCCATCCCACAAAGTCTGTATTATGTCATTTCAAAGGGAACAAGCTGCTTACACATAATCTGAGTTGAATATCATTCTTTGCAGCAAAATCTGAGAAGGTAATTGACAGAAGAACTAAATGTTTTCAGCTTCCTACATGACCATCCCTCCCACATCGCAGCACAAACTGACAACAAACTTGTAAAGGAAATAATAAAGCTGGTATAGCTGTATCATTCATATCAACCCACACCCAATCTACAAAACCATTTGATATATGAAATCCTTCCTCCTTCCTTGATATCCAGCAAGGTGATCCTATATCAAAATGACAAACAACTCCATCAGTTTCAATGCAACCATTGCTGTGCCACATTCATGCACATTAGCCTCTATAAAGTGTTGCATTCACATTTGCTAGAACCCTGTGGGGACTTCCTTCATGTATTCTTACAATCATCATCATGCCCTTTAAAGGGATAGTATAGTTTTGGTTGAGATGGGAACTCAGGCTCTAACTTTTTATGAGATAATAGACACTTCTTACATGAAATATTATAGAGCATATAGTTCTACGAGGAATTCAAAGTTCATTTGACAAGAATCAGCTTTTAAATCGCTGAGATATCCAGAGACAAAGAGGCCCTGATAAAGGTGGGTTCCCCCTTTTATTAGGACAACTTTGTTTTACTTCACTTTTTGATATCTCAGCCATTTCAGTACCAATGTTCATCAAGTAAACTTTTAATTCCTCTTAGAATTGTGTGCTCTTTAATATTTCACGAGAGGTTTCTGATTATCTCGCAAAAAGTTAATATCTGAATACCCATCTCAACACAAACTATACCATTCCTTTATAGTGGAAGAATCCTGAAGGGAAAAAAAAATACTCAGCAGTCTTGGAAGCAAGACTAGTTGAGAAATGGTCACTTGACACTATACACCACTACATTTTACACAGCATTTGGTTTAATAGCAAGAGGTCATAGGAGGATGGCCATGCAACCATCACACATCCTGCTCACTGACTTCGCAGTATCAGGCGACTTCACAGCTGGCGTATTTTTGACAACACTCATGTGATAAAATTGCTAATAAATTGTCGCTTCCTCAGATGGGGCACCCAAGTCATCCCTTGTTCAGCCAAGAACGAGACATCCATCCCCCCCCCCCCCCCATTCCTTGAATCTATTCACTCTGAATTTGAATTACCACTTACTTCTCAGATATTTTTCAATTTGTCCTTCTCCTGCTTTTAAAGCAATCCATTCATTTCTCACGGGAAAAAAAAATAACTTGATGCAGACAAAGGTAGTTGTTTGAGAAGTCAACAAATCTACTACAAGTCTCATTGTAGACAAGTGCAAAATCAAATACAGTCTTGTTTCCTAGATATTCTACTTGCCAGACCCATCCACAGCCTAACCTGAAACAAAGATTCACAAACCTTCTTGCCCCCAACTTGCCCTTTACTTATAAACAAGCAATGCAATTCCGGCATCGAAGTATAATGCATTGCATATTCACCTACTGGTCTTTGTTAACCAGCACGGAGGGTTGTTTGTTTGTTTGTTTTTTTGGTTTGTTTTTTACTTTCTAACAGCCTGAAACATGAAGAAAAACAACCCAAACACAAATAATTAACAACAAAGATAGGCACAAGGGGGCACTTTGAATGTTGAAATACCTGCTGCATCAGTCTTCCATGTCTGCAAGCCCTGTCTGTCTGTCTGTCCGTCTGCTTAAAGAGTCTCTATTTCACCCTATTTGCCGTGTCAGACTACCTATTACCACCCATTTCCTGTCCAAATGAAGAGAGAAATGGCGGCGCGTGTCTCGTGTCTCCGGGAAGATGACATGACAAACGTGCTAATCACACCATCAACAAAGCGGGAATGAAGTCAAGTTCACGCCAATCACTGTGGCGAATCCCGGCTCTGCCTTTAGAAAGCCACCACTGAAAACTCATAGCAAGAGGAGGCTATCCAAACAAGCTTGCTCTTTTGTGGCACACTATTCTAGACAAAAAAGACTGTTTAAAGGCACTATCACAATCAATTATTGTTATATTCACTGAAACTTTGCATGGAGAGCATGTATATAATATACATGTGTACATCGCAATAACCAATTTTTGAAATAACTCCCAGAAACGATGATGGGTACATAATCAACTTTAAAAGCAAAGTCTACGTACAAACTGACACACAATGCATTGAAATTAGTTACAACATCGTATCTTCATAACATGTTAATTAGGTAACAGATAATCAGATCATCTTACACTTGTAGAGCACAAATTTGTTTTTAACAGCAGAGAGAATCTATAGATCTGTAACATTGTGTGCATTTGAATAACAAACCTTTTTAGAAACTGAAAGCACTTTAAAATGTACTTGTGTGTAGATAATATGCAAAACTTTGATATGAATTCAACTACATTGTACACCATTTCTAAGCTACAGTGTATCAGCCTTATCAGTACACTCATCCCTGAAAAAGTGATAGTAAAATCCCTTTTGGTCATAATATTATGGTATCGTCTTGCCATAGATTATCTTACGGGAAATATAATGAATTGAATGGCAGCGTGGCATAACTTCCTTTATTTCTTGTGATCTCCTTTGCCATCACACAATGGTATGTATATGGTCACAACATACAGTGTACAATGGTGCTACTGATGTAATCTTCTGTCATCAGCCAAAGCCAGTCACAGGGTTGTTTCAGCAAACATGCAGAGAACTACACTTGTCGAACTTTTGCCAGAATGTCATTTTTTTTTTTTTTTTTGGGGGGGGGGGGGGGGGGGGGGGGGTGGTTGTGTCGCAGAAGATTGGACTGGACATAACTTTGCAATGAAGGTGTGGTTGGGAAATGTTTCAAAAATTGTACCTAAAATGCTTCACTTTGCTGGCATTGTGAGAGCACATGTTGTCCCTGAATTGTAATTCAAAAGCCAATCCTGCATTTCATCTACTGACACCGAGTCGGAAATGCAAAGGTAATGGAGACAACTAATTGCAATCTAAGTTGTGTTTGGTCACTTCCATGACATTTGCTCCTTCGACAATTGCTCCTATGCAATTTCTGCACACTATTAGCCAAACATAAAACCTACCAAAAAGCATAAGCCTAACCCTAATCCTACAGTGTAATCCTCACATCAAACTAAACTTTAAACCCTATCACATACCTAACCCTAAGTTCTTGGAGAAAATAAGACCGGAGCAAATGTTGTGCCATGTCTTAGAATTATTGCATGTCTTATTGTAGTGGAGACCTACTTTGATTTGAGTTCAAATATTATCCCCTAAAATTTTCAAGACGTTAGGTGGACACCCACTTAAATCACTTGTGAACCAAAAAAGATGAATCTAGAATCACTTTGATCAGTTATAGATTTTCTATCTCATCATCACCTGAATGAGGGCATAAAGTTTTGTCCAAATTGTTTATCTACAGCAACCTACAATGTGCAGCAATGCATTTTCTAGAACTCAGGTTGAATATTCAGTTAATTTCCAATGATTCAAAGATTGCTTTTTTTTTCTGTACAAAGTCATCTCAACATACATTTTCAACTGAGTGTACAAACAGCTGACTTCTCTTCAACGTCTAACTACAAAAATAATAGCTGGTATGAGGTAATCTGGTATGGTCGTTGTAATCCCGTATCCCGAATCGGGATTCCTCATGAATCCCGAATCTTTCCACCTATAAATTTGCTTCCAGACCCTTTCTCCAACCTCAAGGAGAGGGGTTTTTCACAAC
Source organism: Diadema antillarum (assembly GCF_040938485.1). Classification (NCBI taxonomy): domain Eukaryota; kingdom Metazoa; phylum Echinodermata; class Echinoidea; order Diadematoida; family Diadematidae; genus Diadema; species Diadema antillarum. The sequence goes on from NW_027271081.1 coordinate 4,690,456, forward strand.
ATTAAGACCCGACAAGCTGGTCCTAATTAAACAAACTCTCAAACAGCCAAAAATAATCCCTCAAGGCTGATACATTGTCGTCTGCGCAGGCACACACTGGCATGATGGCTGTATTCCAGAGACTGAGCTATTTTTTGCTCTGGTGACTCACAAGCGCAGTGAACTTCAGAAGCAGCTAGAACATCCTTTCATCAGGGATAACATTTGGGAATAGACGACACAGAAATCACTGGGTTGTCATCCCTTCAAACAGAGACAGATTCGATGTGACTGATATCTCCAACATTCAAGCAGCTGCTCCACATGCATCTTTATCCAAGGTAGAAGCACATCGTATTTTGAGTAAAGAAGTGAGATAATTACCTTGGTGATCATCTAGGTTTTTCTCAAACGCACGCGATGCCTTTCAAAAGTACACAGAGATAGGACAGCAGTGACGGCAAAACCCCAAGCTGACATTATAGCACATTGTACGAACGGATGCTGTTGACGGATGGGTAGATATCATGCTCTGTCATAAGGGGCCCTCGTCTTCTCCTCCTGCCCAGGGATCCTTACAAATCGTCGAGATAGCGATCACGACGCAGCCGTGGAGACGTTGCACGTGCACTGTGAATCACTTGTCTCACAGGCCAAGGGCCAACGCAGTGTTCAAGCAGACGACCTCACTGGTGACTGGCCACTAGCTGGTTGACTGGCATGAATCAGCTCTGATTAGGTATTTCTTTTTTGGTCATATTCTCATTCTTAACAGGGGGGACTTCCCTGCCGGAAGGGAGTTTGAAGCCAGGTTCACAGCAAACTCCAACCACCACCCCAGTGATCACTCTCCCTCTAGCACGGAACACTTGAGCTGATGCACCATCAACAGAGAGTCTGCACAAAGAACTCTTGTCGGCAAAACTCAGAATAGATTTCTGACAAATCATATCCAATGAGAAGCAAATTCTGTGGAAGAGTCATCACATACTTGTGCAAATTTGAAGAATGAGGGGCATTTGTCAACTAGATTGTGGCTGTTGTGTTGAGAAGTGTGGACAGCAAGCCAGAACCTGTGATTGACATCCGGATTACAATGTATTTCAGTATAAACTCCATCCTCTCTCTATGAGTACACCTTTTGATAGAACTACTCGAACTTGTTCTCCTCGACCTAACAATATTACATCCATGCTGTTGCCTATACGGCAAAAGGGTTGTATCTGAAAATTGGCATTACAAGCTCTTGGCTCATGCAATTACAACAGCAGGAAGCTTGATAATCTGTACACCTTTAAATCCACTCTGTCACATCACAGAGGAGGCAAATATATTCCACAAGTTGCTGTAAACAAAATTTCTGATCAGACAGGACAGTTGAATGTGTGGACCACTTACCCCGTCACATATAGATCACATATACACACGTGGATATCAATACACTGGACTGAAGGGCAGCCGTACCAACTAGTCCTGAGATGATGTTCGCCTCCGACAAGCTCAAGGAAACATGGCAGCGCTTCACCCAGCCAGCTCCGCCTCCTCAAAATCCCCCACCCTGCAGCTGCCCTCGACGGCATGAGAATGGAAGACGTAGCCTCCCGGTCGCGAGAATTCGGTGAGTTACAGTGTGAATTATCAAAGAAGTTTACACAGTGGATGTAAAGATATGCCTGTGTGGACAATATATTTTAGTACACTATTTTGTTGTGCAACATACATAGAGCTCCACATGAAAACCATTACTGGTATCTGAATTGCTACAGGTTGTTTTGCCTCTGCCAACACAGCTCCTACCATTTTATCAATAGCATTGCTACCACCACCAACACCTCCAGTTTTGCTGTAACTACAGCTAGTTATTACTTCAGCTGTCACTAATACAACACTTACGTTTATTACAAATGCTTTACAAAATTTTACTACCACTGTTGCTGTTACAAAATACAATGCTCAAAGCATGGTCATTTTTATCCCATACAATTGCAAAGAGAGATGTACAACGTACAATTGTACTTGTATGATCTACTCGGCAGTAAAGAAAGTAGAAGTATCATTACATGAACACAGAGCTTGAAATAATTGCTGTGTTCAAAAATGTATAAATTCATCATTTCAAAGAGACATACCCCTTGCGTCATACCACATTAAAAAGGCCTGGGTTTGGGTACTTCATGCATGCCCGCTGATTGAGGTGGCTGATGGGGAGACAACCATCAGTGTGTGCTTGCACGATATCGAGCGAAAAGAGCAGAGATAGTTATAGTGATAGCCTGCCTGTTCAAGCAGATCTCCAGGTACTCTCCCCAGTTGCCTATGATTGAAAGATCAGTTCCCTGTCAAAAGAGAACTGGTGAGTGGGGGTGGGTCATAATGTGGAAGTGCAAGACTCCCTATCTCGCTCTCTCTTTTTGTTGTCCAGGTGCATGTTGACATTGTGGACAATAAGGGTTACAACTTGTCAAATACAGACCTCATGTCGCGCCTTGACAATACCGGGTGCACAGACACCCTTTCCTCGCATCAGCGATCATCACACATATGACTGTACAATTGTAGCGGCGCTGGTTTCTCCATTGTCCATTTCAGTAGAGGCACACTTTGGAGATAAGTCCACATATGAGTAGAGACCCACACAATCATCACTGAGGAATGCTGGCATATTACGTGTATACAAAACTGTATCGTATGAGCGCTCTCTCGAGTCAAAAGCTATCAACTCTCTGGCACATGGATTTTGGCCACATTCTTTGGGTTATTACCAAATTAATGTCATGCAAAGCAGAGCGCAACACACACACAAACAAAACAACTCTCTGAAAGATCTTGTGCAAAAATTTATCTCAAGGAATGCTGTAATACCTCAACACTTCATGGAGGTCGACAGGAGCAAAAGTTTGCAGCTAGACACAAAAAAAAGTTTGATGTCACCAATGATTTCTGATTTCTCTCAAAGATAGACTGATTAAAACCTAACTCTAATCATTACATTTGTGGGGGTATCATTTATTCTTTATCTTCCAAATGTTGGTAGTATGCATTGAAGTAGGCAGTAACGTGCTACATGTTGTGCATTGTACTGTATGCCCCCAACTTCAACGGGACCCTCCACAACAATTTACATTAAAAATAGTGAATAAATCCAAATACAATTTCAGAGTATGAAACTATAACTCCTTGCCCACATCTTACAGAAAACCCTATCTGCTTTGCTTCAGTGGTCAAAGAGAAATGAGGATTTTTGCAGAGTACATGTATGTCAGGAATCCCTTCCCTCCAAGTTCTGTCCATTGTGTTCACATGCTATACGCAGTTCCAAGAGCATCCAAGTGCTAAACTTGGAAGGAAAAGGCCCATGACATGCTTTACAACAATCCACATTTCTCTGTGACCACTTAACCAAATTGAATGGGGTTTTCTGCAAAATATATGTTTTTAGACCCTGAAATAGCATTCAATCAGTTGAATAATAATGAAAATTATCAATGCGGAAATCAGATGGTAATTTCTTTGAGAGATACTGTATAGTGTATAACTATCGAGGTGGACCTACCCCTTCCCCCCAAGAAATGGCCCCTGTACTAGATAGAACAAGCTCCTTGATGATTTATAAAGTTCTACCAGCCTGACTTCTTTCTGTCAAGATGCAAGTATCCAGCAGGGCTTGTGCTTTTTTTAAAATACAAAATCACACTCTTATCCAGTATGAACCCATGTACTTATTTTTGGCTCTGATGGGGATATGAGCTAAACTACAAAAGTGTACTACCAGAGGGTCTTGTAACTTCACCCTGCCATCAACAGACAGAATACAGCATGTGAATGTTGACGGTTGAAGCTGGCCTTGACGAGATAAACACTGTAAATAGCAGTATTCACTGACGTACAAACTCACTTTGTGCATGTTGCATACATTCGAGGAAAGAAATTATTGTAAAATTACATTCCATTGCGCAACAGTGGCTGCAGAATGTTTAATCAATGGGGATGGGCTAAAGACTTGAGTGTGTGTGTGTGTGGGGGGGGGGGGGGGAGGGGGGTCCCTGGTCTACTCTGCTCTTAGTTGGATCAAGGGATTACCCTCCTCCACCCAAAAAGTCAAGGAAAACCCAGGGTGCCACAAATCATGTGTGCCGAGTGTCATCAGCAATGATAAATGACTGGCACGTCAAATAGTTTCTATTTTCTTTCCTGCAGCCCTACCCATCATTCCCCCAGAAATAAATACCAAAAGCATTTTTCCCCATTTATTTGCCATACCAGCAGGGGTATTAGTGTTGCTTCATTGCTACAGTTAAAAAGGCAGTTGAGATTATAATTGAGTCATGAAGGATAAATCCCTATTCAATAGAATGCATGGGAAACTGGCACGCATACAGTGTGTCCCTTGGACTGCACCCATTTTGGTCCAATTATCCCCAAGAATTCTTCTTTGCCCAGTCTAAACAAATTATCCCCCCCCCCCCCCACTATCAAATGCATCTTCTCTTTAAAACATCACATTCTACTGATTCTTATCATAATCACTTTGTCAAATTTCAAATAGAAAATGACACAAAAGCAGTATTATTTTCCCCTTGTTTTTTGTTTTTTAAACACGAAAACTCATTGTTTGGTACAAACGGTGGTACTCAATGAACTGAAAAAGATCAAAATGGTGTTTCCTGCATTCTCTCAATGCTTGGGCTACAAACATTTACGCCCACATATCACATGCAGCAACGTTTGCTGAACAGGAATGCACATAAAACTCAGTATGTAACTTTTCAACCATAACAGAGCTACATTGTAATATCAAGTCCTGTACTTAGCCCACATTCTGGTGGCATTTCAAATGGCTAGCTACAATGATACAGAATATCAATGATTTATCATAATCTGACAAAAACAGAAGAATGTTATGGATTTGCAAAGCTTCACATGTTTGCCACCAAATAGTGATATCTTTACCCAACCACACAATGTAGATACCAAAATGATAAATGATCGATATCAATAGCAACTACAATCCCTCACCCTTGCAAGTCATCCCAGCTACAGCAAACTGCTACATGTACATATGTAGTTCATAAAGATTTCAGTTATTTGATGTGAAAGATACAAAAATCTTTCACGATTTCAGAACAAAAAGGAAAGTTTCCAAAGGAAGATTTGTGTACTATGATCTATAGGTCAATGGAAGACTTGTATAGCTGATGACATCAACACTTCCTCCAGTTTGCATTACAGTGATTGCGACTAACTTGCCCTTGAAGTTTAGGGCCATATGAGGATTAAGTCAGAGACAAGTGAAATATGGTTCTTGGGAGCACACCCCCCCCCCCCCTCAAAAAAAAAGAAGAAAAAAGAGAGATGGCTAGCTGATATCGTGAGCACTATCTACACATACACAATTCTGTATCAATGTATACTGAGTAACTAATAAACACATGTCAATTTTACTAGTTGGTAGTAAATTTTCAGCAATGAAAAAATAAAGAAGCAAACCTTGAACTACTGCTATAAATTACAAATAAATGAGGCATGGGAGTGTCACTATCAAGCTGGGCAGGGAGTTTACACACTCTAGGCATGACTAATGGTGTTTTGTGTATGTGTGTGTGTGTGTGGGCGTGGGTGTATTATTCTGACTTTCATTGGGTGTCATCTATAATGGATGGGATGCTGATATCATGGCCTACTACATGTAGGCCCCTATGTATTCTAATTCAGTACAATACTGAAAACATTCAAACAAATAAACTTGATCTCCCAAAAGAAAGGTAAGATGACAAGGAAATGCAAAAAAAAAAAAAACAAAGCAAAAGAAAACAAATCTACAGCATCCAGCACAAAAGGTGTGTCACAATACATATCACTAAAATGCCTTATGTACAAATGTACAATGTACATCAGATTTACTATGAAATTTGTAGTTATCACATATGTCCCTGGAACCTCAGTAGGCCCGTTGTATGAACCTTTCGTTGTAGATCCATGATTCCATGATAGGCCTCACCCCTACAGCATATTGCTTGCATTAAAAAACATTACTCATCACGCGAGTGATCATGACGATTGATTAAAACCACGAAGTTAACCAATGCTATGGTGCAATGTGAACAGCTCACGGTATTCAAAGAAAGGTACAGCTCAACTAAAACCTAAAGCCATCATTAAACTGGGAAAAATGCAATGAGTGTCTGATTCAAAATGATAGTATCTTTCATCTTACCAGAAAAGCCTAATTTTATTGTGACACTAAGAAGAAGAAGAAGACGGAGAAGGCAATTCATGCTTGGTCTTGTAAAATTGACTTTAATTTAACTCCTCTCCTATTTCTCAAATCTTCATTCCACTCCAGTGCTTTTTAGAACCATTGTCAGATTTTCTACCACTGCACAAATATGTAAAAACATCAAAAGGTACACAAACTTATTTCCAATGGTATTAAAGATTCCGGCCGACAGCAAATCTGAGCTGAAACTTTGATCCCCTTAATCACAGCTAGATACTTGCATTAAACCTTTAATCCGGCTAAACCCCCCTGGCCAGACCAAACGGTGTCCACTACATACAACAGAACTTGCCATAGACACTTTATAAGATATAAATAGACAGATCTTCCATACAAGCTTCAATCATTATAAAGCCCATCAAAATTGCACGGTACATCTTCTCCGTTGAAAATGCATATTTTTTTTTTTTGCATTCACTTGTTTAATCAAAGAAATACCTCTAAGGTAAACTCTTGGTATCACATGCATTTCCTGCATACTGTTGGTGTTTTCATTGGCAAACGGAATAAGTAAGATACTGACAGTAAACCACAGCAGTGGTCCTGAGCAAATTCAACCAATTTCAGTCCACGTGTATCATAAAAGTTTGTTTTTATTCACAAAACCCAGATTTGGTGCTTCAAAATAATTCGAACATGTGAGTTAGGATTAGAAACAACCAATTCAAAAATCTGAATCAGTAGAATTAATGTTCATCTAGACTAAACCGTCTACAGTTCTGGTTTAGTGAGAAAAACAGCGATTTCTCCTTATATCTGAGGCTTTGTTCCGAAATTTTTACATCATAAGATGTTATGTGATAAAACAGACCTTCCCATAATGCATGAAGATATGATATCTTGAACATTTTTCAAATCACTGCTCCCAATGGTAAACAGTACCTTTAACACATAATGGGTGTATTTTTAGGAGTCCTTAGCACATCAGGACATGTCCGGATCAATCATCTTACATCAATCATCAAAGGTGGAAGAAGGAGGGGTTCCACGGGTTCAAACTTTGAATTCTAATCTGCCCCTTGGTAGTCAACCAAGGGATTTGGAACAGAGCAAAAAACAGAACTTTCCATTAATTCCTGCCACTTCATGTATCAGTGAGCAGATCTGACAACTTCATCCAGTTTACAAGAGGAGGAGCGGAAATCAAGACAGACCAGGTCCAGGCCAAATTTGTTTCACCCATGGGATTTAGTCAACAAGGGATGGGAACATGACTCAGTTGTCTACCTGGTGTGTTAAAGGAAACCAGAGCCCAAATATGAAAGTGGATCGAGTGGAAGCAGCAATGTAGAACACATTATGTATCAGTGTGAGGAAAATAAGTTTTAAGGAAAAGTGGACAATCAATTCAAAACTTTACTAATTTTTAAAGTTTTGGTGCCTTCATAACTGGATATTAAAGAAGATTATTGCATCTCATGACATCATTACAGACAATAATACAAGGAAAATATAGGGAGAATTCCACAAAATTTCATTTTTAATGAAAGGTACACATTCCATCAACTTGTCACTGACATATTATGTTATGGGTGACATTATTTCCCTGCTTTCTGAAAGAAATACAAACGAAGTCACATGCTCTTTCATTATGCTAAAAAAGTGAAGATATTGAATTGTCTTGATATTTTCTATGGTAACTGTTGTCCATACCAGGTAATCAAGTCATGAACTGTAGTTGTCTCCATAACAAGCAATGACATTACTGAAACTTAAAAATTCAGTACCGGTACTTTAATATCCATTGTCTGATCTTCCCCAAACTTTCACTGAATTGTTCTACTAATATTACTACTTTCTCTCAATCCACATTTATATTTAGGTTTTGGTTTGCTTCAATATAGGAGGTACAGAAGTTGGGCAGAATCACATACTCATAACAATGAATGAAAATGTGACCCCCTGTAGCATCCCAATGGAGAGCCTGTGTATGTGGCTAAATGACTGTGATGTGGTTTTTTGAACTTCCTCTTGTTTGAGTGATTTCCTTCAATGTGTACCTGTTTTCCGAAAGGTGTAGGCTGCCAATATCTTTCCTATAGGCTACAAGTAGTTCAGTTGGAATGTCAGAAATCAAACTGTATAGACAGTATCAGCAATTGAATAGAAAGAAGAGAAAGGAGAAAAAAAAATCTCTAACTAAACTCTTAACAGAAAATTTTCTTTTTTTTAATTTAATTTATTATTTTTTTTTTTTTTTGCAATTCTACTACCTAGATATTTTGATCTTTGACATACGTCTGCCTTTTGTGAAAACTTGTGGACCTGCATCACAACATACAATCCTCATGGTATGGGACCAAGGACTAGTGATGCACACTATAACCCTCCCTGCATGCTCAGAGAGCCTTTTTCAGAACTGACAAAAATCTTCAAAAATCTCTGCATTCCTCCTCCAAACAGCTGCAATAAGGTATCCCAAGCAATTATGTGTATCTTCCTTGGTCTCACTAAATGACTTGTTATGATGTATTCCAAACTGCTCACAAGCATAGAACAGAAATTTCACAAATATTTTTATTTGTGTGTGTCTACAGCTACCATCATTAACCATGAAAGCCGGTGCTTGATGGTATTCATATAATTTAGTGCTTGATGGTATTCATACAATTTATAAAAACAATAGACATTGGGGCAAGATGGATGTAAACAAAGACAAAATGATGTTATCTGTTTTGTAAATCAAATAATGGAATATATAGGTTGAGTTAATTAAGTAGAAAGTGTACAATCCGCCACTGATTAGTCTACACAATTTGTGGTCCATACATTAGCTGTAGGGTGAAATTGAAGGAGATGATGAATACAAAAGAAGGACATTAACAAAATTGTGTTACATTGTACACATCTTAGACTCCCTAGATACAAATGTCTAGGCCACATGATGTTGGAATGAGCTTTATGTTTGTAAAGTAAAACCCTGTTGGGATTACGGCAATATGGGGCCTGTGCTGTGGCATGAATCTGTAATGCCAATTACTTCAGCAACATATGTGACCCTGCACCTCAAAACAAACAAAAAGTCGCCAGACATGAATTTTTAGTTAAGACCATATTCTGAAAGAGCAGACTTTAAGCTTTAGAATGATGTATAACTCATATCAAATGGACTCTCCTAACCTATCTAAATATTGGAAAGAAAGCACAAACTCAGGAAAAGTGTGAACTGAGAAAAGAGACTCTGAAGTACAGTGTCTATTCAAGCTCTTAATCTTTACCAAACCATGCTGGCTGTGCGATGAATGGGACAAAAAATGGGAAGTAAACCACCAGAGCAACAACAATGAAGGGATTATCAACTTAAACTGAAATTAAGCATGTCTCATTAACACATTTTGCCCATAATTAATGCCAACTTTCAAAGCAGTAGCACTATCCTTCCAAAAGTTATTAGAGTTGAAAGTGAAGAGTGTGGACAAGGTTTTTCAGGAATGAAAAAGGGATTCTAAAGACAGACGTAATCACACTAGATTCTACCAAAAATGTTCAAGATAAACTGCTACAAAAACACACTTTCCCGCCCGTTTTATGATACCAAATTTTAGCAAAATGCAAAGGAAGACCCGCTCTTTTAGAAAATATGAAAAAGTCAAGTTCGCCTAGGTTGACCCATTTCACTTATTTTCTGTCCTCACGCAAAATCAGTGTGTGCGACTTTACGTTCGTTTTGAGGTGCACGGTCACATATTATGTTTCTAACGCTAACAGACCAGGCCGGGAGATGCATTCTGTGAGTGTGAATATATGGATCCATGTGAAACATACAAGTGATCCTGGTGCTGGTGCAGACCAAAATAGGGTCTTGCTATGAACCTCTATCTGTATGTCTATGGATTAGACCAAGGAATTATTAACTCCTTGATTAGACCAATAAATCTGCCTCTTGTTCAGTGGCCTCTTGTTACACGAGTAAAGTATATAGTTGGTAATAATACGGTTAGCTCCTGGGCCTAATTGTACAGTCGGTGATACGGTCGGCCCCTCACAGTGAGGGGCTGACCATAGCCATTCAGTCCAGACTGTAACAGTGCAATAACAAGAGGCCTACTACCTACGAACAAGAAAATGAGGGGCCAACCAACTCATCGACAGTTTCAATAACGACAGCAAGAGGCCGGGCCATCGAATAAGAGGACAATTTAGTTACTTTGAAGAGAGTGATGAGCTCAACCTCCGGCAGGTGCAAAAGGTGCATCCAAATAGCATTAGGCCTACTAAATTAATCAACACCACCTTCATCCACCAACACTAACAGTCCATGGAATATGAATTACAGGCCCCTAACTACATTTTGTACGTGCGACCAGTTCGAACGCGAACTGTGTGAATTAAGGAGCGCCCCAGGCCGGGTTAGCCCCTATTATAACATTTAACAATTTACATAGGCCTATAGGCCTTCTCTAATTTCTTTAAGTAGTTCAGTCACGTCACTTGCCCGACATGTCATCACGGACACCGTCATGTTTCACTGAACTTGGTATGCTTCTATCACACTACAGACACTACTTTGCCTTTGAAGGCTACCATAGAATTTTAGGAACATCTTACTCTTAATAGTCTTAGTATGAGACAAGAAATAGAACTAGAATCTAGAAGATGACCACAAGCCATGCAGTCGATCCAGCACTCGGCAGGAGTCTTCTGTTCTATTTTACTCAGCCTCTTTATCAGTTCAACTTTAATCATCATGATCATTGACAATAACCGCTAGATTGTCGACATTGATCACGTACAACAACGTGTAGAGCGCTAGAGCTCTACTGCCTCTAGATCTATGTAAATGTAGAAAGCATACATTGTAGGCCCTACTCTGATCTAGTTACGTGTTGTCTACTGAACACATTCATTACACTCTCATATCATATGAAATCTAACACTGTTAGACTCTGTACGTTTTTATAGAGTCGACATCACATCAATTTATACAGCGACTGGGCTGTGTATAGAACACACATCAATTGACTGTTAGAGTGTTAACAGTGTTTAACTGCGTTAGATTGTTAGTAAATTATACCTTCCGTTCTCAAAACCAGCATCGGTTGCCAAGCTAGAACGCCAATCATACCACTCCTGGCTGGCTAGCTGTTTGTGCCACTTCAGTCTAATACGTGAAGTAAACTGGAGGCAGATGGTGGAAGAAAATTTGATACACAGTCATGCACTTCATGGACTACAGGTCGCCACACAATGCAAAAATGGTACAAAGATTACACGGTCGGTTGTAATTGTACAATTTGCTAGTTACCGTGCTTGTTGTATACGTTTCAGCGGCAGCTACAGTGTAGCTAGCTAGCTTGCTGGCCCAGAATGGTCGGTCTACTGTACTTGGTCAACGAAGCATTGCTGTTAATTTTGAAGAGCGCCATCTTGCGACAAAAGTATTATATTCCTCGTTAGCTGTGGTGGGGTCCCTGTGCGGCCGTGATCTGGCAGAACTACAAATCTCGATTTTTTTTTTTTTTTGACATTTTTTTTTTTTTTTTTGCTTAATGAGTTTTTCATGAAACCATGCTATATGAACAACTCAACATTAGGGCGTTAAGACATTTCTGTTTAAAAAGTATTAAGAATGGGTTTTGCTTTGCATCTACGGTATATACATTGTACAGTACATTTCTTTTCTTTCTTTTTTTCCTATTTTCATCCCTCTCATAGAGACACTACCGTAGTGATATGCGCTATAAAAGCACTGTTATCATTGTTATTATTAGGGGGCGAATTTTTGTTGGTATGGTGATGCTCGGTTACATATTATCGTTCTATGAAATAAGCTTATATTCCGATTTTTGTGATTAACTTTCTCTATACTGTGACACTGGGCAAGCTCGTCTGATTTTATTGATGCCGCATGCAACCTTAATCAAATAATACCATCGTAAGTATCATTGCGTGGAATCTGGCTTGGTGTGCTCGTACGGCTTTCAAACCCATCAAGCATAATGCTGGTCTCTAAATAGCCCGAAGTTTACTTCACAAAAGTGTTATATAATTATGAAGGACGTTGCTTTCTAGAAAGAAAAAAAAATGGTGCCTCGACGTAGTTGAAGTTGCAGGTACGAGGTTGTCACTTTTTCACAGTTATATACGTGAGTAATCAATTCTCCATAATGATCTAGTTCTTTATTCAAAGTCGTCAGCAGTACTAGGCAGTACTGGGTAGTACGTGAAGCTTTATTTTCCTTCTTCTTCTTCTTCTTCTTCTTCTTCTTCTTCTTCTTCTTCTTCTTCTTCTTCTTCTTCTTCTTCGCCCTCTTCTTCTTCGTTTTCTTCTTTTTCTCTTTAGGGTATATGCATAAAGTAGAACACATAGGGCCTACGCATCAGCTGATGAGTCTATCATGCGATGAATTCCTTCCTTGTGTAATCCTCTTCGTTATGCAACAAAGTTTCGCTCTTTCTTTCCACTGTCTTTCTATTGTCTGCGATGGAGTATTACGAAAGCCTATAACGCCCCCATGCCATTAACCATCGGATTTTCATCTGATCCCCCAAATGTAAAAATTTTGGCGCTCGGATGAGTTCAGATGAAATCTGCTCCGACAATCTCCAGAGACTCGCACCAAGGAGGCTGATACCAATGCCAGAAGAATCCCAGAACCAACCTGTTCGATGACTGTATAATCGTCAAAAAACTTAACAGACTGTCATAGGACGGCGGCAGCTGGACACGTCCGATAGTCGCGCAACACCAGTCTCACATCGGATTGATTCGACACTTTTCTGACTGACTCTACACTTGTATGACACTGACTGGACTTGCGACTGGAAATGACGTCCGTTAAACTCTGATCGAGTTTTGTTCCATCATCCGACGATCTCGCCTCATTGGATCACGCCCGACGGGGCTGACACTGACCTGATCTCGATGGTCAACACAAGTCGGATTCATTAGAATGCGATCCGATACACTCCGGCCGGAAGCAAAAAACACAACAACAACAACAACAACAACAACAACAACAACAACAACAACAACAACAAAACAAAGCAAAACTTTGCTTCCGACGAAGGACCGACGAGAAAAAAAAAATCTGTGTGGAACGGAGATATAACATGCAAACATTCATCTAATGGGTGCTAATATCAGTGTTGCGCTCATGGCAAGGTTGACGGAACCAGATGATTTTAATATTTTGCTTATTTTACAGACGGTTTGTTGCGACTCAGATAGTGATTTTTTTTTTGATTTTTTTTTTTTTTTTGCAGTCATCTTCGGAAGGGAAATAAAGTTCCTAATTCCATTTTCCGACTAACGAACCTTTTTATTTCGGATAGGCTAACCTTCGGCATAACGAACCTTATCACCTTTGAATTAACGAGCCTTCGGAATGACGAAACTTATTTCATTTTCGAATTAACGAACCTTCGGGATCACGAATCTTCTGAATAATGTCACCAGAATTGTCAACGATTTGTGTATTCCAGGGAGGTGAGACTTCTCTTACCTCCCTGTGTATTCTCACTTTATTTTGTTTCAACGTAGACCCTTGAAATTGTCACTATGGCAATCTATCAACGTTTTCATATTACATTCCAATCAAGGAACATATTCAGATGGTGACTGTTGCATGATATGTCGGTACTGTATTTCATATAAACACTCTGTGATAATCAATATAATGTATTGTATGGCTTTTGGCACGATTTGACATACTATAAGAACTTTAATCAGTTCTTATTTTCCGTGGGGCAATTTGTGCGTGTTGCAAACCGCATAACTGAGATTCGAAATGAAAAATGCAGGTTTGTGTATTGAACATGTCAAAGTTCTATTCCGTTGTTACAACTATGCCTATATATTGTTAAAATCAAGCAATACTGATCAAACTAAAGGAGGGCTCCAAACGTGAAGCAAAAACAGATTTTAGTCAGGAATCTTGCTGTATAAATAATCATGATCGGTGAATGTGACAGTGATATACTGAGAAAAGAGGTGTGTGTACTTTGTAGCTGAGGGAAGAGTCGCTAACATTGCCCATTAAGTTTATTTCCCTTCTCTTTTTTATGCAACACTGAACAATCAATAGCGGGAGGAGGACGTGTCGAGTGCAGCTCAAACATAGTCATTGTAGAGCTCTGTATTTCATTAAGGAAAGGGTCGAGGTTTTCACCTCTGCTACGTTTGATTTGATAAACTTTTAAGCCATTTTCACCTTCTTCTCTTCGCTCTTGAACCATCACGGAATATCACTGCTTCTGTGTATTGGATAGCACAAGGGGACATACTTGAAAGAACTGCCTGCAACACGTTCAGTCGTCACAGATTACCCGATGAATCCTTTAAACTTGCCCAGTGGATATGCCTAGGTCTGTCACTGAACAATCAGTTCTGTCTATCGTTCGCGACATCGCTACGTGAACAAGGAGCAAGAATATGAACAGCAAATCTTATAGAGGAATTCACCTTGCCATCTCAAATGTTAGCTGAAGAAGTTATTGCATCAAACAGGTGCACCCTGTATGCCTCCGTGGACACCACGTGAACACGCACCATGACACAGGTACCATCAGTTAAGTACTCTGGCCTGTGCATCCTCCTCGTGGCCACTCTACTCCTCATTGTTCTCTACGCTCGTACGATGAACAACTGGATTATCGATCGATACTGCGATCACCTCGCCTGCTATACATCACCTCTGAGACCCACCTCGAGAGAGACTTGCTGTCTTCAAAACTCCAGCGTATTAATCGACCCAGGATCCCTTGTTAGAGAAGGAGGCGCCATCAAGCGACCTGTCCCACATGCTATCGGAGGTAAACACTCTAGTTCGCCGCAGATCAATCCAAGCCACAACTCAGGGGCGGCTGGTCAAGAATTGATGGAGCCATCAAAAGGCGATTATCATCAAGAAGCAGTCGATCCTCATGAATATGAATTAAAATACAATCCAGAAGGCATTTGTTTTGAAAGTGACAGAGAGCCAAACATCACCATAGTCTTTGTCGTACTTTCGGCTCCGCAAAATTTCGAGCGGCGACAGATTATTCGTGGGACTTACGGCAATGCCAGCGAATGGGAAACAGCTGGTAACCTGGGCACAAGAGCCGTGTTTCTTCTCGGCTCAGTGGCGAATGCCAGCTTGCAAGAGGAGATCGACGTCGAGTTCGATCGCCACCATGACATCGTACAGGAGGACTTCGTCGACAGCTACATGAACCTGACACGTAAGACGGTCATGGGGTTGAAGTGGGTGACGAACCACTGCCGACACGCCCACTTCGTAATGAAGATCGACGATGACACGGAGATCAATCAAAGGAGATTGCTCGAGAGCCTCGAAAGATTGTCACCGTACTCCAATTTCGCCGGCGGCAAAATTCGGGTGTCGCCAAAGGTCGTCCGCAACATCAGAAGAAAATTTTACATTTCTAAGACGTTCTACCCCAAGGAAAGGTACCCAAATTACTTGGATGGACCAACCTACTTAATGACCACAGACGTGGCGGAAAAGGTGTATAGAGTAGCAGTCACTTTACCTCTGTTTCCATGGGAGGACGTGTTCGTAGGATTTTGCTTGCAAAGAGCTAAAATTCATCTGAAATCATTGGGCCGCTTCTTGCTCCCGCGCTTGCCACGGGGTGTCGACCCAGTGCCAAAGATCAAAAAACACGTAGCAGTTACAAACTTGAAACCAAAAGATATGTCCTTTGTTTGGAAAATGGGTCTTTTTCAAGATGCGACTGCCCGCGGAAATGTGTCGAAAATAATGAGTTGAAGGAAAAACATCTGAACATGGAAGCACACATCACAAATGTGTGTAAATCATCATACCATATGATTTATAACCTTAGACGTATTAGGAAATATTTTGATGAGAACAGTATGAAAATGATCGTCCAAGCATGTATTGTCAGTAAATTGGATTATTGCAATGGGTTATTATATGGACTCCCTGATTCTCAAGTTGGGCGCCTGCAGCGAGTCAAAAACTCCTGTGCAAGGCTTATCTGTAACAAACCCAGGTTTTCAAGGATTACTCCTCTTCTAAAAGATTTACACTGGCTTCCGATTCGTAAACGAATATTGTTTAAGATTTTTGTTGATTGTATATAAGTCACTTATCGGTCAAGCCCCCAGGTACATATCCGAATTATTAGTATTTAAATCTCATAGACACACACACTTGCGCAGTTCTAAGGACACTCTTCTCTTACAAATTCATTTGCCTGTGCAGCTCCCAAACTCTGGAATGATCTACCATTAGAAGTCCGGAAATCCCCAACCGTATAGCAGTCTTTAGATCGCGGCTCAAAACACATCTTTTCATTTAACTGTTCATTATTATCAGGCACATCAGAAGCTTTTGCAGCGCAGAAGAATATATGTCTATAGGTTTCACGCTTTATAGATTGATATATTATCATTATTATAAAGGAACCAAAGAAGCAAACGAATGAAATTTGGAGATTGTTACGACATTGTATCACAGTAACCCTTAAAACACATGAACAAATCAACGAAAGTAGAAATTCAAATGTGTTTTTATCGTGGGCCTTAATTTTTCGCCTTTTGTGCATGCTGAGCTCATGGGCTGTATTACTTGTGGGTGTCGAACTGGTGACGTGTACCCATCTAGGGTGCATGGGTGATTTTAACAGGATATTGATATACCCCTTTATCGCTCTTTCGTCGAAATATCAAGACAAGTTGAGTGCTTATTTTTTTATGCTATGCCTGTATTTATTTTTCTCATTGTAGCAGAAATAAACAGGGCATTGATACTTTCAAACCGACGACATATTGTTCCTTTTGTAGTATCAAATGAAAAGAACGAGAAAAAATCTATCAGTAGACTATAGGTTGCTAAAATGCACCATATTTTCGTACCCCCAAACAATTGAAAACATCAAATTCAACAAAAATGACCAGCTAGGATCCGATAATAGCTAATTTTACTGTTGTTAAGCCCAAGGGACATTACTTCAAATTGTATCTCTCAAATTAATAACTCGATCGTAATATCAGTTTTTGTCATAAAGATCATTTCGTGAGTTTTAACAAGGAAGGAAAAAAATCACCTAGATTGGTTAGAATCATACAGAATTTGTGTAAAATGTTGAAATAAAATATAAAATTTATGAAATATATCCTTGCTTGATTTATTGGAAAGGTACTGTCTATTATTCTTTTGTTTTCTTTTGCTTGTATAGACTCTTCATGTCGGTATGCCGTGTTTGCGTGTTGTTTGTTAGGTGTATGTGTGTGTGTGTGTGTTTTGTTTTGTTTTGTTTTTGAACGGAAATCGTGCAATATTCCGAAAAGGACGCTCTTAATAACAATGTGTCTCCACTTCCATTTCCATGGTGTGTTTCATAAGCGGTTTGTGTGTTTGCTCAGAGATGAAAATAACATGTTCAATTTACAATGTATCCGGTACAGGAATATCAGAGAAAGATTATGTGTGATGTCTTAACATATTTTCTGTGAAGACCCAGAGCGAAAGTTAAAGGGGTGGTTTTAGTATTGGTGGAGATGAGAATTTGGCTTTTAAATTTTTTTCGAGATACCAGGAAACCACTTATGAAATAGTACAGAGGATACCATTCTAGGAGGAATTCAAAGTTTAATTGATGAAAATCGGTTTTGGTATGGCTGAGGAACCCCAAAACAAAGTAAAACAAAGCGATCGTATAATAAAATCTGGGTCCCAGCTTCTATTAGGATCGCACTTTTTTTTTTGATATCTCAGCCATTTCAAAACCCAATTTTCATCAAATAGAAGCTGAATTCCTCTTAAAATTACATGCTCTTTCATATTTCATAAAAAGTTTCTCATTATCTCAACAAAACAAAATATGTTAGAAATCTGAAGTTAGGTCTCAACCGAAACTGTACAATCCCTTTAATTTTCTATTTGTACAAGTATACTGCATAATAACCCATACTGGCTGCTCTCTTCGAACCACAACACACTGTATCAGCAGCATAATAATGACCAAGGCGGTATGACGTAATTGGGTGTGGACAATACAGCATTGAGCAAAAAGCCTTGAAAATCTCTTCGAACTTTCAGTGACTGTATTCAGTTGCTGTATCCACTTGGGTAAGCTTCTATTGCAGCGAGTAAACATTGTAAATCTATTCTTTTCTATAAGAGAGCTGTCGCTACTTATGTCAGATTACTTACTGCTCCCCACTGTCTCCTATATAGGTAGCAGCTTTTCGTCACAGTCGTAAGATTTTGCTCACGCAGATGAAAAATCCTCAACTACGAGTAACGTGATTAGTCTCTCATCACAAATTCCACTTAGGTATAGATACATGTATATCATATTCTTTTTTATTATGTATGTAGGCCTACATAAATATCAGGACTAAATAATGCAACTCTTTTTCTTTTTTCTGGCGGCCCTTTCGCGGCTCTAAAATCTTTCAATCTCAAATTTTGGTGGCCTGACATCGTTTTTAGTTACTCTTTGCCACTGGGTCACTGTAAATGTCGACCCTTGTAATTATTATAGTATATTCTATATACAGTCAAACCTGTCTTAGCAGTCACCTGTCTATAGCGGCCACCTGCTTATAGCGACCACTGAAAAATCCCCCGCACGAAATTGCTGTACAGTGGACTCCCGTTATAACGAAGTCCTCGGGACCGGCAGTTTTCTTTCGTTATATCGGAATTTCGTTATAACCGAACAAATAAACAATAGAAATACATGGAGTGGATGACATTGCAGCCCAAATTTTTACTTCGTTATAACCGGAATTTTGTTATAACCGTGTTTGTTATAACGGGAGTGCACTGTATTATAGACCCTTTGTATAGCGGCCACCTCCCTGACGCGGACAGCGGCCACTCATTTTCTATCCCTTGGTAGATATCTAGGTCCTACCTGCGTATACCGGCCACAAAAATTTACCTGAACCAATAAATCAGCCATGAATATGTTTGCTTTTACGTTCATTGCGCGAATTCCACCGAGTCCTGGCTCAGTCATAATCACACAGACATGATTGACAAAATTAATGCAGCTCTTTGTCATGAAAAGCCGTCTTACCACTAATTTGACTAGATACAGATTAGGCTCCAGTAATGTCGCCCTGAATAGATGCCACAAAGGAAAATACAACTCCTAATAATATCCTAGAATTTTACCAAAATGCCGACTAATTAGTGTTTCAATCCCTTTGAATGAGGACAAGTATGGTACATGTCTGGGTATTGTTTGTTTTTTACGTCAGCTTCGCACATTAATATCAATCCTCTCGAACTCGCTCGTGAACCCTATTCATGCAAACATTCATGATACAAACTAGAGTAGTTCCTCAGGCCCGAAGTGTTATTTTTTTTTTAATCAAAGGAACAGAAGTAGGCAAAAATAATAAAAAAATGAAGTAAATTGTACAACAAACATCCCTATAACATAGCTGAACATGCAAACTTATTTGCTGTTTGTTTGTTTTTTGAGAATAACATGCGGTATTTTCTGCTGTTATATTACAAAATGCAAGTACAGCTCCAAGGGAGTTGGCAAGTGAATATCTGGTGAAAATGCAGTGCAGTGTGCCAGACCCAGAATCAGGCTGAATGTGTATACTGCAGTACTCCATTTAAAGAGTAGTTCGATGACATTGGGTGCTTGCAGACAAAAAAAAAAGTCTATCATTTGATCATTGATCTTATTCCTTGAGCAGTTGTTGAGTGCGTGATCATTTTCGAAGAGATTTTTTTTTTTTGAGTTGCACGACTTTTTCTTTTTTTCAAACAAATTCTTCCTTTTCATTTTTGTGTAGAAGATGATCCAGGTTGATGGCTGCATTGAAATTAATTCGCTCCATCATTGCCTCAGTTAATGAGATCGATCAATTAACTTATTGAAAGAATATGATGAATTATTGTCTATAGGCACAAACCCATTGTTTTATCTGCTCTCTCGCTCTCTCTCTCTCTCTCTCTCTCTCTCTCTCTCTATCTCATTAATTCGCGCTGTATGGCTGTCAACAAACGGAATGTTATATTCCCTTCCCTATATCCTCTACTCGAACTCAAACTGGTGACATAACTTTCACTGTTACTGTATCAAAGCTATGGAATAATCTCCCCTTGATTATCAAGCAGTCTGCATCCACAAATTCTTTCAAAAATGCTCTGAAAACATATCTGTCCAATCTTCACCTCTGGATATCCTAGGTATTAATGTCAATTAATGTGTATGTGCATGTGTATGCATATTGTAGGCCTATGATGAGTATTTGAATTGTGTATACATGTATACAGTGTTTCCTTATTGTGTGCTCTTTAAATGATGGATTTAAGATTGATCATAATGTTGTCGTTGTTTTTTTTTCTTCACTATTCCATTTTCAGTTAAACAATCTTTTGCTTTATTCTTGTATATTATTGTAAGCGCTCTGAGCCACGTGGGAAGAGCGTTTCAAACATTCATTGTATTGTATTTTAATGTATTGTACTGTACTGTAGCCCTATTAAAGGCTGAGAACCAGATTTAGAATCCAATTCTATTCTCCCTCTTCCCCTCTCTCTTAAGAGGCGATGGAGGCTACCTTCAGGCATTCAGGCTATTTGGTACCCTGCATGTAGTCTTTCGTCTAGAAACACCATAGAGGGAATAGAGAACTCTTCTCGTCTCACGACGAAACTTGAACTGACTGATATAAAATTAGAGGGCAAATCTAGAAGAATATGGCACCATGACGATAAATGAGTTTTCTCTGACTCTCTGACTTTCTGTGGAGAAATGGGCGGAAAACCAATCGGAAATGACATCACTCTACTGAGACCAAAGTAAACTTGTTGAGAATCGCTTTTGCAAGATGCGGAATGCCGAGTCGAGTCTATTTTGCTGGTTCGAGCTATACATTCGCATAACTGGAAGACCTAGCGATGTTTTCCAGGGGCGACGGACCGTTACGTGGTGATGGCATAAATATACCGGTCCACAGCACAACATTATAGTACGTATTTGGTGGCGTCTGGGGTTGTACGTACTGAGGGTATCATGATCCTGATCGCATCTCGTCATCTCACCGTGAAACATGGCTTTATCTTTTTGTCAGGGGCGCTGGTCATGTTCATATTTATGACGATTATCGAAATGGATAGTGATGTCTGGTATAAGGTCTCCCCAAAAATCGTCGCGACGTGGCGGGCGAGGGAGTTTGGTAATCACACGGGTGACGAGCACGTCGTACAGTCTCGCTTGCGATCGACAATGCAAGAGACGGCAGTTGATGGAGCTAGGACAACCGCCTCCAGACGGTGTGACAACCTATCATATCCTTGCAATCACGAAGTCGGATCTGAAGTGAGTCAAAATAATTCAGAGACGGGCACTGAGAACGACAATATGGCTGCGATCTTTGAATTACAAATCGACAAATCTGACGATATTGTGCGTGTCGATAAGAAATCCACCTATCTCGATGAACCGGTCGACACTCACAACTATACCTACCGTCACAATCCGTGGAGAACGTGTTTGAAAGAAGACGGCAAGAAGCTAAACGTGTTGGTTGTCTTCCTCGCTCTGACTGCCCCCGGGAACTTTCTCAGGCGCCAAGTCATTCGCTCGACCTACGGCGATTCCAGATCGTGGAATCTGAACGACGACATGACAGTTCGAACAGTGTTTCTCCTGGGCGCCATCGAAAACACCACCTTGCAAAAAGAGATCGACGTCGAGTTCCAACGCCATTCCGACATCGTGCAGGAGGATTTTGTCGATAATTACATGAATCTCTCGCGGAAGACGATCATGGGGTTAAAGTGGGTCACGAAGCACTGTCGACACGCCCATTTTGCTATGAAGATCGACGACGATACGATGATGAATCAGAAAAGACTAATTAAGATCCTGACGACAGCTCCAACCTCAAATTTTGTCGGCGGAAAAGTTTGGCCAGCACAAAGTGTGGTGCGAAACAAAAAGCGACGATTTTACCTTTCTGAAGAGTTTTATCCCCATCCAACATATCCTCCTTACATGGATGGCCCTGCGTATATAATGTCCACTGACGTGGTAGAAAAGGTGTACCGCGAGGCAATCAGGACTCCCTTGTTTCCTTGGGAAGATGCATTTATTGGAATCTGTCTGAAAAAGGCCGGAATTCAGGACATGAAAGACGTGAAAAATTTCTCGAGATTCCGCCTATCGAAAGACCTGATTTCCAGCAACAAGACTCAGCTGTTCACCGTGATAACAAACATGAGTCCAGACACGATGACTTGGTTGTGGAAGATTGGAAAAGTTAGCTGATCTGGAGACTGCACGTTGACATTGCACGTTGACATTGACTGGCGGACCAGGGAGTCATAATAATACGCAACTGAGCAATCTGATCCAGTTAAACAAATGAGGATGACGCTACAGATTGATGCGAAGAGACCGAGCACTGTTACAGTTGATTTGTCGATAGCTATATTTTCCTCTCATCAACTGCGAAAATACTGCGTTCTTTCGCAAGGAGTTCAGTGTGTATGGGAGGTGGATACCCATTTACATTTAATGTGTCATACGTTGAAGTTAAGTTACGCTCATATCAGTATTGTATAAGACGTCTTCAGCGTTCGCCAAAGTCTGACTTGCGAAATGGCCTTGTGCGTATACCTTCATATTCATTTCAATGTCTCCTTCAGTTGAAAAAAGAATGAGACTTGATAATTATCATGTCACAAAATATCAAGTTGATAGGAATTTCTTTTCCCATTTCTTATTTCATCAGACAGTTAATTGATTATTGAGTAAATCTTTCATGTTAACATGTCGATTAATATGATATTAATGTGATATGTTATATAGTTTATACGTTTGCATCCTACATGTCCTAAAATCCTAGTAAGTATTGTTCATAGTATCAACATCATTATATCAATGAGTAAAATGTACAATAGTATATAGAAGAATTTAAAATGATTTGGTATAACAAATTGGTGCTGTTGTTGTTTTGTTCAAGTGTTCCACGTTTTACAAGCGTGGCTTTTTTAGTGGAACACTGTTTTCCATCATTGTGATTATTTACTATTTTTGTTGCCATGACAAAGTGCATTGTTTCTTTTTTTACGACATCATTCGTGTATAATATACTTTATATTGTATTGAAAAAAATCCTTTATCAGACGAGTGTAAGAGAAATGAAAAAAAAATTGTATCACTTTGGATTATGTCAACTTTTTTTTCTTTTCTTTGTGATGATGGAAATAAATAAACTATTGAATTGAATTGAATTGAATTAATTTCTGTTATGATCGCAACAAGGATAGAACAAAGTGAGAGGAAACTAACTTTGAACACTTAGAATTGAGCAGCTAGAATTATGTCATATTTCGCTTTGCTTCATTTTGTGTTATATTCAACTATGAGTTGCAAAAAATAGTATCCCAAGCTGACAGGACTGGTCATTATAGATTATTGTTATTATACATATGCACCTAACACCACCATTATTTATAAAACAAATTGGCCTTAATCAAATGATTTGCGTGACGCACAAGTTCAGTGCAAAATGATAATCATCACCAACAATGTAATTATCGTTAATCATAATTTGATTTGATTTGATTTATTCTCAGTATGGCATCATTTACAATTCTTTCTGGGAATTTCGTAAATATTACTTCCGTTATCAACTACGGCAATGTAAACTGTAAGCACACATGTATGCAAGTAACTTCAAATTGAATTGCCTTTATCATCTCAAATCATAAGAAATATAAATAAAGTAAACTCAATGATGAGATTTTTCTGTATGGTTATGACTTGTATCTCGAGTAAAACTGTGATATATATTCGCTATACCGTATGTCTAAAAACGGGACCCTCTGCAGTAATAACTTTATAGATGATGAATCATTCCAAATACAATTTCAGGGTATGAAACTACAACTCATTGCCCACATCATACAGAAAACCCCATTCGATTTGCTTCAGTGGTAAAAGAGAAATAAGGCATTTTGTAGAGCAAGTCAAGAATCTCTTCCCTCCAAGTTCTGTCTATTGTGTTTGCACATTGATAAGCAGTTCCAAGAGCATTCAAGTGCTTAACTTGGAAGAAGTAGACTCATGACATGCTTTACAACAATCCATCCATATTTCTCTGTGACCGCATAACCAAATCGAATGTGGTTTTCTGCAAAATAGAGCTAAGATGTTATATCTTAAGACTCTGACTCTGACTAAGACTCAACAAGAAGAATTTTCTAAATGGACAATAAATGAATCTGAATTTGAATCTGAACCTGAGTCAGACAGTTTATTCATATTGGGAGTTATCAATGGGAAAATCCGATTGTAATTTTTTTTTTTTTTTTGGACATACTGAGTACTGTATAGTTGATGTAAGGAATCTCAGAGTAGGCGCTGTATGTAACATCCAATAATGTACTGACAAGAATCCAAGTGTGCACTCCCGTTATAACGAACACGGTTATAACGGAATTCCGGTTATAACGAAGTAAAAATTCAGGCCGCATCATTATCCACTTTATGTATTTGTATCATTTTATTTGTTCAGTTATAATGAAATTTCGATATAAGGAAAGAAAACAGCCGGTCCCGAGGACTTCGTTATAACGGGAGTCCACTGTAATAGTTCCCCCTCTATTATGAGAACTTCTATGAATAATTCACCCTCACACACCAGAGCCTGTCCATTTGCAGTAGGATAATTATAAAACATGCAAACCGGCAAGGGAGCAACTTTGGAGATTCACAAAACTGTTGACAACGAAGAAAGAAAAAAGAATTGAAAGAAGAAAAAACCCGACAACATAGAAACATAACGAGTAGCTTCAACATCTTCATCGTTATAAGCTTTCGTTCCTGTGATGAAGTAAAGTATTCTTCATGTTGCGTTTTCTTTTTCGTCGAATCCGAGGTTATGTTCGAGGAATGTGCTATTTCTGTCACAAAGGTACCCATAATTCCACTAAAACCTCAAAACATTGCATGATGTATTTGTTTTATATACCTCCAACCATATACGGAACACAATATGTTTTTTTCTTTTATATAAATGTCTATGTATAGAAGCAGCTAGCGACGATCTGTTTAGACCACAGTGGAAGCGACTTACACACAGTGATACCTGAGGTCGATGCCTGTAGCACTTTACACAGCACGCTATCCATGAGAAACAATATTGTAGCGTACTATGCAGCGACTAACGTCGAGTTATATAGAATAGTACTTTTTTTCATTATTATTTTCAACATCGATATTATAGCACCTTTACGTTTGATCACATGATGCTATGTAGACAGATCATTGAGCATGATTCACTCAAGAGGGCATACACATATATACCAGGAACCCATTTTATAAAAGATGTCAGGATACCAACTCTTGCTCGAATAGCAACTTCCCGTATAGCAACAACCAATCAGGAAGCTGGATTCTTGTCGTTACCATGACAATTGCCATTCCAGCATGAGTTGCCATCACAACAACTTGACGTACAGATTTGTTGCTCTTTTGAGTCACTCCTTCACTTAAGTTGTTCCATAAGAATGATTGGAGACATAACCCTCTCTATACCCTTCAGTTAAGTCGCTGCCCCATCACCCCCCCCCCTTCGCCAGATTGTTTCCTTTCTCATACCCATCTCCAAACAGTTACTGTTCTGTCTACACGAGGAGCTTTCTCCTACTCTACTTGGTTTTACGTCCTATTGTTATTCACTTTCCCTCTCTGCCAAGCTTGACCCGAGGCATTATGTTTGTTGTTGCTGGTGTGTGTGTGTTTTTTTTCTACTACATGATTTGCTATACCACCAATATAGATACTTGGATTTTTTTCCGGCTTTGTCACACAAGCATGTCAAGCATGCCATCAGTAGTTGGACGGTTGTGGTCTTCACGCAACGAGAATAAATGAGGATACTTATACGTAATAGACACAACATTGTAGTGTGCTCTTAACTTTGGAATCATCGACTGTTGGTCCCCAGTAGACACTGTAATAACTATTTATGTAAAAGACGAAAAAAAGATGATGAAGAAAGATGAATAATACATTTTGCAAGCAAACTGGTGATACTTCGTGAGTAAAAACAAAAAGCAACATACTTTACACACAATGAACTATAGAGCATTACTATTTAAAAAAAAATGCAATAATGACTTAGTGGGCAAACATCGAGATCGACTGGCACAGAATACGGTTAATAATCATCGAATGCGAGGCCAGGCGATAATTTATAATCTAACATCGCCGAGGTGATCCAAGGTGAAGGCGAGGGCTGATAGACACTCTTTCACCAAGGTGGTACCCTCCCTGCTTTCACCGAGGCGATGTTAGATTGTATCCATTGTCCGAGTAATATAGGAGATGATTATTTTGCTCTATATCTCACATCTACTGACAAACTTGAGATCTGATAAAAACGTATTCCATCAACCATGCAAATTTTTGTTTTATAATCGCGCTGAATATTGCAACAGAGGCAGTATACAATCGCGGCCCACGACAGTCGAATGAACGAGGGTAACGTTAGATCTAAGTCGATAATAAGCGATATCGTGTCGATAATATTGTGCGATGCGCATGTACAAATAACATCTACCGGACTTGGCCGTGGCCGAAAGACGCGAGCGATACCTTAATCGATTGCAATGGCGGGTATATTTGGTTAAAAGCTGTTTGGTAAAATATGATAACGAAAAAGTATATCACATAATCACACCTGTCTGTGACAGTACCACGGCATGGATGTTGGGAGAAAAACATGTCTCGGTCGTGTGTTCCAAATTCAAATATAATGCCATTATGTGGGATATAATATAGAATAACAGCAATTTGAAAGAAGAAAAAACCCGTCACCTCTAGTCCCTGAGGCATTTTTATGCAGTCCACCCGATACTCACCTTGAGATTTTACAGAACATTATAATGGTGTCGTTATAGTTTACCACAGTTTTTGCATTGCGCATAATTGCGTGTGGTCTCGCGAAACACTAAACCTAAAGAAAAGAAGAAAACGAAAATGCGGCAGGTACATTAATAGTAAACATTGTATGAGAAACCCGCTTTTATCCTGAAGTGAGTATGGTTAACTTTCTCTTTATTCTTTCTGTTGGCTGGGACACCTACATGGCTGTAGCTTACAGCGATTTTCCTTCTACAAAATAATCCAAAGAGGTCTCCTAAATTCTACCATCAAGTAAGTCATGTCAGGCATACATTCTAGACTCGGTCTTGACCAAAATTTGCTTTAAAAAAAGTTAAAAAAAACACGCTCAGAATGATGTCTTGCAGGACCATCTTCCATAACGAATAGATGAGCATTATTTAGGCAAGTTGATTGTATTATAAAACTGTGCGCCAAATTGCACAATTTCTGATTCCAAAATGAAAAGCTGGAGGGGGGGGGGGGGTGGGCATCTGCTCCACCCTCTCCTCCCCGGTTGCTTCGCTGTCGCAGTTTTCCACCACCAGCCAGTTGAGAAACTTGGCATCTCTGTATCCACGAAACTATGGAACTAGTGTCTTTCAGCTTCAGTCAGTTTGAGCGGTAAAAGAAACACTTATCCTGGAGGAGGTTCTGTACCTTTTTTGTTTTGTTTTCTGTTTTTTTTTTTACATGACATTTTGTGAAGTACTCGCGTATATTTTCTTTCCCAAGCCTTTGGCTTTCACGAGATCATAAGCGATCCAAAATCTTCTCATCAAGTTATCAATGGTAGAATGGTGATTAGTGCGTGTCTCCGCGGTCGACTAACCCCTGAACGAGGAAGCACAAAGAGGATAGCTACTTCCTTGACAAGGGAAGGTCTTATTGCTTGCCACTTCACCACATTCTCTATTGATACTGCTATTGGATGCTCTGTGCCTACGTTGTATGGGTTCCGTTCGGCCAATCGCGATTGACCTTGCATCGAAACGTCTAGTGCGAGTATAGCTTCTACGACATTGTATTGATTGTGACTTTACGGTCGATACTTTCTTACTCTTCGGAAACTGTCGATGACTAGAGCAGCGAGTGCAAGCATGCCTTGAGTACTGTGGTATACTCTGTATCAAGCGTTGACGATGACAACTTGACCGTGTAACGAGAGCGTCATCGAGGTTAAACTTTTCTTCGTGCCGACAGTGGAATCTTGCGTCTGTTTTGTTTGTTCAAGTCTAACCTGTACGTAAGTGGACGACCTGAAATGTGTTCTAACACATCCATGGAACTTAGTTAATGAATTACTTAAGTAGATACTGTGTATGCGAGTCTGATTGTACACGAACGTGCATACTAATGGTACAATGACTGCTTCCCATCATTTTACGGCAAAGCATGGGCTAATTTTCCTGTCAGGAGCGCTGGTCATGTTCATATTCATGGCGTCAAGTAATATGGGTAGTGATGTCACCGTTTGGTATTACGGTTCCCCAAAAGTCGTCGGGTCGTGGCAAAGTGAGCACGATAATCGCACGGACGACGACCTCGTCGTACAGTCTCGCTTGCGATCGACAATGCAAGAGGCGGCAGTGGATGGGAATAGGATAACCGCCCCACGCTGTGACAACCTATCATATCCTTGCAAACTCGAAGTCGATTCGGACGTGAATCCAGAGATGGGTACTGAGAACGACGACATATCCACGATGTTCGAACTACACATCGACAAATCTGACGACAGCGTCCGTGTTGATACGAAGAATTCCACCTATCTTGACGAGCCCGTCGACACTCACAACTATACCTACCGTCACAATCCGTGGCTGACGTGTTTGGAGGAAAACAACAAGAAGTTGCAAGTGTTGGCTGTCTTCCTCGTTCTGACAGCCCCCGGGAATTTTCTCAGGCGCCAAGTCATTCGCTCGACCTACGGCGACTCCGCTTCCTGGAATGTTACAAGTAACAACATGACAGTTAAAACGGTGTTTCTCCTCGGCGCCTTTGAAAATGCCACCTTGCAAAAGGAAATCGACGTCGAGTTTGACCTCTATTCCGACATCGTTCAGGAGGATTTTGTCGATAGCTACATGAATCTCACGCGTAAGACAGTCATGGGATTGAAGTGGGTCACGAAGCACTGTCGACACGCCCATTTTGTCATTAAGATCGACGACGACACTATGGTGAATCAAAAAAATCTACTAGATATTTTGACGACGGCTCCGACTTCAAATTTCGCGGCCGGAAGGATCTGGCTTGCACAAAATGTGGTGCGAAACAAAAAACAACGATTTTACCTTTCTGAGGAGTTTTATCCCCATCCAACATATCCTCCTTACATGGACGGCCCGGCGTATATAATGTCCACCGATGTAGTCCAAAGGGTGTACCGTCAGGCAATCAGGACTCCTCTGTTTCCATGGGAAGATGCTTTTATTGGAATCTGCCTGAAAAAGGCGGGAATTCCCGTCCAAGCCTTAGAGAAGTTTTTGAAGTTCCGCTTGATAATAGACGACATGCTTCCCGGCGACAAGATGCAGCTCTTCACTGTGATCACAAACATGACTCCAGAAATGATGACTTGGTTGTGGAAGATTGGAAAAGTTAGCTGATTTGAAGACAGCATTTTCATATTGCTGGACAAGGTCGAGAACGATGAACTAATAATCAATTTCACAACTCAACCATATAATATTTAGCCAAATGTCATAGAACCTTTACGATACAAGTCGAAATTGCTTGTATGTAGCAAGATAGCGACAACTCTCTGTACTGGCGTCGTGATACAGATAGATCCGAAGAGAAAGAGATCAAAAGAAGAGCTAAGAATTAATAAGAGGAAGAACAAAAGTAAAATAGAATAAAGATGCTGTGCAAATCACAGCATCAAGTGAAGTACATATCTGTCTAGGACCGTTGTTACTATATCGTAGGGTTTTTTTTTCTTGCTTATATTTCAATTTTACCTCGATTAAATGTCAAACCTCTGGACCCTGATTTTTCCCTAGCTGCTTGAAGCATTTCTGTCGCTAGATAATTTAACGTCAACTCTGCATAAAAAAAAAAGTTTGTTTTCTTTTCTTTTTTGGGGGTGGGGGATGGGGGTGAACAACGTTTAGAAGTGATGAAATAAACGGTTTTGAAAATCACTAATACATTCGCTGCTCTCTGGTCTTCGTGAAATATCGGTTTATGCTTGAAAAGTTATTATTTCTAAAAATGCACAATAAAATTGCTGACACACATTGTGGCTTTCTTTCAAAGTGTGTAGCACTTCTACTTTTCCAAGAATAAACGTGTTTTTTTTTTCGGGGGGGGGGGGGACCGGTTGATGCATCTTATAATAATGAAATGGATGAATCTAATTTCAATTCTTATAGTACGTGTAGGAATACCTTTTTTTCTTGATATAATATGAGTACTCCTTAACGAAAATCAAAGTACAAAATAATATCAGGACGTTGTGTGTGTATTATACGGCCATTCCGGAGTTACCATTTGGATATTCTCCTGACGCATGAAATAAACATGTGCATAACATGTTTTATAGAATTGATGATGTAAGAAAGAAGTATCAACCACAGCAGATAGAGAAGAAAGTGAAGAATAGTCGATTATGTACCAGACCTACGAAATCAACTGAGCTGACGTATGAAAGTGAGTTAACAAACACATGAAATTGATTTGGTCATCGACAGTAAACCAGCCACGCACTGGTGATATCGGCTTTCACCAAATACTATGTTTTGATGATTTGTCATATCGTATTGTATAGTTTTGTATATCGGGTGCGAATAACGAGATAACTAGTTTTGCCTGCGTGCAGGATTCACATATTATAACAAATCATATCAAACTTTTTCATGTATTTCAGATTTGATTTTTTTTTTCAAAATGTGATCTTGCTCTGTATGTATGTGTAGGGAGGTGGTTTAATGTATATATCAAAGTATGCCGATGACCCGATCCTGTATATCGTAAAAATTCTGACCAAAATGATTGCAATATTCTCCAAAGTCTTTGACACCAATGCAGAGCAGCTTCCTCCTGATCAGAGGCTTACGCAAATAATTACAAGACATTTGCTATATCGATAGTTTGCTTAACAATTGTCAGATCACGAAAATTCCTAGTTTGCTTGTTTTTTCATCGTTTCTGTAACTTCTTTTTGCAAATTTCATATGACGTCATTTTGCTGGTCATATGGGGCCAGGATATTGTTATTTCGAATTATTGTTATAGGCTGACCGGATTACGTACGAAAGTAAACAATCTTTGTATTTCCTTTAGTTTCGCAGAATAAGTAAAGAATATTGTAAGTAAAGAAATGGTGCCTTCGTTATATGAATCTTTTCCTGTTTATTTAGTTATCGAATCTTTATTTCGTTCTATGATAACAGTAGCATAATATTGCACTCACTGTTCTTCCTGTAGTAATACTTTTTGAAGAAGAACGAAAATTTGAGTTGTCTCATCCATCTATTCCTCAACAGGGTGTAAATGATATGAAGTTCAACTGTCTTTGTGCAAGTGTTCATGCAATTTGGGGATATCGTTTCTACGGAGTACAACGATAAAAACTTGTTACACCCGTCTGTTAATTCATTATCAATAATTGCTCACTGTCGGTCATCTTATTACAGTGCCACTTCGCTGAGGTGCAGTTATGCTGATAATAATAAACATTGTCCTTGACTGGTTACTCGTGTACTTTCTGATTACGTTTGTATTTATTGGTGTTTTCATTCCATGCTAAAGAAAGCCTTTTAACAGATCTCGAGTCCTTATCGATACAACTTGTAATCCTAGACATTCGTCAATTTTTTTCTCTCTCTTTTTAAAATATATTCTGAATATCATTATTTTGTATCTGTCATCTGTGCATGGAAACTATAACGAGTGAATAAATCATCAAATCAACAACAATAATTAATGCTTATGAGAATGTTCTTGCATCTACGTAGATAGTGTAATGTCCACGTTCGCCCACAACAGGTGCCAGTTTTATGAAGAAAGGTATAGGGATCTCGAGAATTTATGATAACAGGACCTCTAAGTGAATTATAGAAGTAAAGCAATGTTCTAGCTCATGTGACTCCAATTCAATTTGTAAAATTCACAAGCCAATATCAATATTTTTGTTTTGCTAGCATTGTGAAGAGCTTTTGACTTAGCATTTTCAGAAGGCAGGAATTAGACTAATAATTATACTCTCTCCATGATTGTAACAAGTCAATGGAACTTGACGCTACACTTTGCACTTAAAAGAAAATGATCGAGAGTTTGCGGATTTCATTTCATATTTTCTTTGTGTTGTTGCGCTATGTGACACCGCGAGTGTTTGTATAGCCTAGTCTTCTACTATACTCTTGGTCATTTTGCCTCTGACGAAGATTCTGCTATAGGATCGAAAGCTCAGGCCCCTTTTGACTCCACGTATTCTAATCTTCTAATCTTGCGATGATTACACATTTATCCCACCAAAATCTTAAACATTCATAATTATTGAACTGATGTTTCTTATGTGTAGGCCTACTTCTGCATTCTCTAGATTCACTTGTATAATTTTCAGGTTGAGTGATAAATTCACTTTAAGGGTAAAAGCTCCAGACCTAAATTTGTTCTTATTACATTTTGCTATATAATCGCCTAAAATTTGATTGTTAAATTTGTTGTAATTTCACACATATTTCCAGCCTCTTGATGTATGATTTTCATATAATAACCATGCAGTTTACTGAAAACCATTTTCCCACCTCACGTGCAATGACAGATGCTGTTTTACGTGTACTTTACATTTTACAAAACGAACTTTTCGTTAGACCCATGGAAAGTTTCCTATCGTTCACACTTAACAAGTTGCAGAAACAACAATGTATACCTGAAATTAATAATTCAGTGGGTAACGTGTGTTTTGAGAAGTGAAGGCTTAGAGCATCATCGATTGAAACAAGTTGTTTTCCATTACGTAACTACAGGTAACTCCTCATCCAGTTGTCCTCATCATGTACCACCACCACACGAATGAATTTCATCTTATAGGTACAACGGTGACTTCTATCCTATTCCAACAACAAAAGAAAAAGATAAGAGAAGGTGAAGCTGGGAAGAATCAGTGAGCGATGCAACGACTGGATCTATATAGGAACTTGCCATAAGATGGCGAATAAAAATAGCAGGTGTAGCGAAGTGTGTCGTAATGGGTGGGACTATAACAGAGGTGGAATATATATGGCGTACAAGCGGAGGGGAGGGGGAGTCTTGAGTTAATGTCTATCTCCTTTTATTGTTTGAGGATAACAGAATGAGACATAACTTACGTAACAGAAAAACGAAGTGTATCAATCGATGATGTACACTTTTCACTAACTTGAAAGAAACGTGTGCTTAGGGTTTGTTGTTTACTCGGGATTTTCGTTGTTTCTCTGTCTTGCGCGAACGAAAGTTGTCGGGGGAAATCAACTGCCCTTTTCGAGTATTATATGGTAAAAAGAGGTAGGGGCCTACCGGTTGAGCAGGGGGCTGCACCAAAGACCAGACCACTTGACATAGCTGGGACTTTATGCATCGTGCGTTTTCCTTTGTGATCGCTTATCCCAAATTCCTTCTTACTACATTGTATACTTAACGGTCGATCAGTCTTCACATGACCATGCAGTGAGCGTCCTATATTTCCAGCTATCCCTTCATCTTTTAATACCTGCTTGGCAGCTCGCAAACAGTAAATAGGATATACTGTATTGTGGATACAGACATGAATGATCGAGGAACCACTGTCATTCAGATAGGGCATCGTGCGTAACACAGCGTCTGCCCAAAGGCAGTGTGTAGGCCCTATACATGCATAAACACAGTCACGATACACTTAAAAAACATGCATACATTGTGCGTACCTTATATACCACGTATCGTATAGTGACCCTGTATCACATAAAAAGCCACAAAAAGTAGCCAGATAACATTTTCTTTTTTTTTTGTTCTTTTCTAGTTACGATCCTATTTTGATAGAGGTGACTTACAGCTCTAAAAGGATACATTGTATATATAAGTCATCCAGATCAGTTCTTGTTATCCTGCCAAAATTATGATTAAAAATAAACACGTGAGGAAAAACTTCTGAAAAAACACACATATAGGGATGACATCAGTATGATCTATTATGTTGGTCAGCCGGGAGTATGAAAACTACTTCACAACCTGCACTGTAAAACGGATTATAAACCTAAGACCTGGTCCCCATTTCATAAAAAGTTGATATGGTAGCAACTCTTGCTAGAATGGCAATTGTCATAGTAACGACAAGAATCCAGCTTCCTGATTGGCTGTTGCCATTGGAAGTTGCCATTCCAGCAAGAGTTGCCATCCTAACATCTTTTATGAAATGGGACCCTGGTCATACATACACCAATAATGTGATATTCCATTCATTACGTTAGAGTACATGTACTGTGTATGTCAATGCCGTCTCTTTGTAGAATATTTTTATGAGGGTCTTATGATGCAGATCACTGGAACATAGCTCACATACACGCAGAGACAGATATACATACATACACACACACACACACACACACACACACACACACACACACACACACACACATATATATATATATATATATATATATATATATATATATATATATACATATACATATATAAATATACAATTATTATTATCATTATATACACACACAGAGATATATGAAATATGTAATATACGTATGGATTATGTAATAGAGAGAGAGGGGGATATTCATATTATGCAAATGATGCACAGGACAGCAACGTGGATCGGTAAGAACTGGATGCGCGAGTTTAACTTTGGAACTGTTTAAACCATCTCTCTGCTCTCGTGGGTTTAAGTCTTGTTTCCAAAGTCATCGCACCGGTTGTCTATCTGACAATGACAATTTACACAATATTGATAACAGGATATGGTGATGATGGTGATAATAACAATGACAATAATAATAATGATAATAACAATAATAAAGGTCTTCTTTATTCAGTCTATAGCCTCTTTAGTGTTGGCACTGCACTATACCATTGTCATTATCATTACCCTAACGTTGCCAGGTACCTCAATGCTTATACATCTGGATCGAGAGGGACATGGTGGGTAAAATCATCTTGTCCAGCCTCTAGGACGTAAGCACTGGGCGGGAATCGAGCTCGGGTCCTCCGATTGGGATTCGAGAGTCTTATTCATTATAATACCATCATAAACGTCCCCAAACATCCATTGCTGCAGTCGCAACCATGAGCCGTCATCTCTAAAGCCGACAATTATAATTATGCATAGTCACAAAGGGGATATAAGAAAAAGAGAATGTCAATTTTTCTATATCAATGAAGGAGCTCTTGAATTACTTCAGCCAGAAAGCAGAATAACAGTACCCCTGCCATATTTTTACCATTAACAAGACGATAAGAATATAGGCCTACTTTTCTTGCGAATTTTGAGTAATTCTCTTTTTCTTTCTTTGAATATGCAACTAAGCCTGGAGAGATCACGAGAACGGTTGCTCATCGAATCATTTAAATAGAGCTACCTTCTTTTTCGAGAACCTGTTCAGTGTATACAAGAGACTGCCACGTTACTGTATGACAAAGTAAATCGGATCAACCAACCCACTGAGTAGTAATACATGTAGATTATTGCACTTCACATATCATGCAATCGTACCACCAGTGCACACGCCCAGCCCCGTGTTCATCGCAGACGCTCCCAAACATTGTTTTGTTGAGTAATGCAAAAGTTCGCAGACCGTAATATCGTCAATAAAAATAAAATGAATGCATGCACATCATGTCATTCTCATCGTGAAACCGTATACATCCCTCGAATCTCACGAAATGAAAAACTCACACACACACACACACACATACACACACACACACACACACACACACACACACACACACACACACACACACACACAAAAACACCAACGGCGTAAATCCGTACTGAGGAGTTGGGGGGGGGGGATGATCGGCGATAGTCACCATCACCACGATTACAAGCCCATAACCAGACCGGCGCAGCCTTGGGGGGGGGGGGGGGGGGGAAGAAGCTTGGTGCCCCCCCCCCAAAAAAAAACACACACACACACACACACACACACACACACACACTTTACAAGGATCGGATGTCCCACTCTTTTGCATGAAACAAAGTGGGAGGAAAGTGGCAGCAAAAATATGAAGACTTTTTGTTAGGGTTGTAGCTTTTTTTTTGCTTTTTTTTTTTTGCTTGTCAGATGACTTTCGGCGGAAAATCAGACCTTAAAAGTATGAAGACACTTTTTGTTTTTTAAAATATCTGTGAGAGGGAGCGGAGCGACCGAACGGGGGGATGTGTGTGTGTGTGTGGGAGGGTATCCCTCTCCCACACGAGGAAGATTTTGCATTTTCAGACCTGAAATTCAGCGATCTGGGGGGCATTTCATGAAGCGTTTTGGTCGGATATTTTTCTTACAAACTGTTACAAGCTATCGAAATCCTTGCATCTGATTGGCTAAGAGCAAATTTGTCCGACAACTTTGTCGGACAAAATGCTTCATGAAATGCCCCCCTTGTGCACACTTTTGGTGAAATTTTTGTTGTTGTTTTTTTCTTAAAAAACAATAAGAAAATGAAATATTCACAATATATCATTGAATGACTAAGTCGTGGTATTTCAGCTCTTGCTCCGCCTGTGCGACATCACTGTGAAGGCCTACTAAATAGTGGGGCCTATCACAGGCGTAGAAAGGATTTGATCTTCGGGGGAGCGGTTATGGGAGGGAGTGAAGCAAACGAGGGGGGGGGGGGGTATTGTACTGGGGTTTCCCCCTCCTACGGTGGAATCTTTTAGCATTGAAAATTTTGACATTTTACAGTCCAAAAACTGCCGTTTGTAGCTATATTCTTCGCTTTGGATATTAAGGGGGGGGGGGGCGCACCGGGCGCAACTGCTGTCAATCACTGGCAGCAACATCAGGGGCCCGTTGCATAAAACTTACCGCTGAATTTCAATGGTAACTACCGTCAAAATTAGGCGTCACAGCCAATCAGCATCAAGGATTATAAAATTTACCGCTAATTTGAAGACTTACCGCTAGAAAGGAGTGGTAAGTCCAGCAGTAAGGGTTTTATACAACAGGGCCCAGGAGAAAACTGCTGGCAATTACCGGCAGCAACATCAGGAGAATGGCATAATGATTAAATGCGAGCGAGCGAAGCTAGTGAGCTTGAAATTTTGACATTACAGTCCCAAAAACTGTATTTTTTCGCCTTGGAAATTAAGGGGGTCGCATCGGGCGCAACTGCAGGCAGTTACTGGCAGCAACATCAGGAGAATGGCATAACGATTAGATGCGAGCGAGCGAAGCGAGTGAGCTTTAAAATTTTGACATTTTACCGTCCCAAAACTGCCGGTTGTATAGAGCTATATTTTTTCGCTTGGGAAATTAAGGGGGCGCACCGGGCGCAACTGCTGGCAATTACTGGCAGCAACATCAGGAGCATGGCATAATGATTAAATGCAAGCGAGCGAAGCGAGTGAGCTTGAAATTTTGATATTACAGTCCCAAAAACTGTCGTTTGTGGCTGTATTTTTTCGCTTTCGAAATCAAGGGGGCCGCACCGGGCGAAAACTGCAGGCAATTACTGGCAGCAACATCAGGAGAATGGCATAATGATTAAATGCGAGCGAGCGAAGCGAGCGAGCTTTAAAATTTTGACATTTTACAGTCCAAAAACTGCCAATTGTAGCTATATTAATTTTTTTCGCTTTGGAAATTAAGGGGGTGCACCGGCCGGGCGCAACTGCTGTCAATACACTGGCAGCAACATCGGGAGAATGGCATAGCGATTAAATGCGAGCGAGCTTTAAAATTTTGACATTTTACAGTCCAAAAACTGCCGTTTGTAGCTATATTTTTCGCTTTTGTTTGTCCCACTTTTATGGGGGAACCATCCCCCCCCCCCATCGATGCCTCTGCATATGAGGGATCTGCTGCACACTTTTTGATAAATTAGGGAAATATACGTCAATCTCAAAAGTGTACAAAGTCTATCGAAAGGGATCCAGTATAGCGGAGCTTTTGCATGTTTATGATTGCAATTCAACGATCTGGTGCATAGTTCTGGCGGTATTTGGACAATTTTCCATTAAGAAAGTTCGAGATTTGTCCTCATCTCGGGAATTGCTTGGGAAATAAATGATTTGTCTGCCTAAGCACTTCCATAGGGGCGGGGCAAATGCCCCTCCACCCCCCCCCCCCCCCCGATAGATTCGACGCCCATGATATTCCCTGAGTATGCCCATGATGTATCCTGACTGAGTCATCACTCACTGTCGTTTCTCAGGAATGATTCAGGAAATGGAGGGGGTTCAATTATGGCGATATATTTTTTGTTATTGTTTGTTTGTTTGTTTTCGTACATCTTTTGTCGATTGTCCCCAGTTACTCGCGTCATAGCATGTTTACATGTAGGCCTATACTATTTGACGTTGTCAACGTGTGAGCCATACCTTACAGTGTATGTCGATGATACTTTCTTCGCGAGCGAGCGAAGCGAGCGAGCGCTTGAGAAAATCATGTATACATTTTCCTATACAAGATAGAATACTGTTCAGCTCTGTTACCTGTCTGAAGGCCGGTGTACAAACGTCATGCAATATGCCAAAATTGATACAATCGGATTTTTGCTTCCTCCATTTTTTTTTTTTTTTTTTTTTGCAAAATGCAGTGGGGGGGGGGGATGATTGTACAGGCCATCCCCCCTCCTCCATTTTACGGGGGATATATCCCCCCTCCCATCCCCCCCCCCCCCCCGGGATTTACGCCCATGACACACACACACACACACACATACAGTATAATATTATTCACACATAAACATTGTCTTTCAACATTTTTTCGTCCTCACTAACACAATACACACTCTTGATCACACTTTGCACATGCACACAAACAGTATACAAAACTTGTAGGCCCATGCGGGCACGGATAGGCCCTATGCTTAGCCCGGTACACCACCATCGGAAAAACATATTTGAAGACAGAATCACATCACAACAGATACATACACTGCAAAAAGTCTGGTGTTAACTATGAAACACCGAGCTGGTGTTAAATTTCCGGTGCTCATTTGTGGTGTTAGAATTAACACCTCCGGGTGTCATTTCAAAATATTGTCTAAAATTTATTGTTTGTTGAATAGTATCTTAGTAACTGCACATCTTGTTGATTTTGAACGTCAACAAGACAATCAAGAATTTTCTGATAAAGTACTTGATTTTTTAGAAACAAAAAGGTGTGAACACGTTTACACCAAAGTAACACCAGTTGGTGTCATTGTTGAATAAACACCAGCGCAGTGTAAAAAATATCACCAGCTGCAGTGTCAAATTAAAGAACAAGTTCACCTTCATAGACATGTGGGTTGAGTGAATGCAGCAATATTAGTAGAGCACATCATTGAGAGTTTGAGGAAAATCGGACAATCCGTTCAAAAGTTATGAATTTTTGAAGTTTCTG
The DNA here is from genome assembly GCF_040938485.1 of Diadema antillarum. Classification (NCBI taxonomy): domain Eukaryota; kingdom Metazoa; phylum Echinodermata; class Echinoidea; order Diadematoida; family Diadematidae; genus Diadema; species Diadema antillarum. Next base: position 4,730,089 of record NW_027271081.1, read on the forward strand.
CTCACTCAAGGCTGGATGAGAAGACTACTATAGCTAGTGATGTCACATGAGTACAACGATATAAAGAAAGAATAAAGAAAATTCAACATATTTTCACTTTTCTCGCATAACAAACGAACACCTGACTTCTCTCTTTCAGAAGGCAGGGGGAATAATATTACCCTAACATATGTCAGTAACAAGTCAAAGAAATGTGCACTTTATTCAAAAAATAAAGTTTTGTGAAATTCTCTTTTTATTTTCTTCTATGGTTGTACGCATATGACATCATACACTGTAGTAGTCTTCTCATCCAGCAGTGACTACGCAGATACTTTAAAAATTCATAACTTTTGAACGGATTGTCCGATTTCCCCCAAACTTTCACTTATGTGTTCTACTAATATTGCTGCATTCATTCAATTCACATGTATATAAAGGTGGACTTGACCTTTATGTATATTATAATATATACGTATATATATATATTATATATATATATATATATATATATATATATATATATATATATATATATATTTAATTCAATTCGGCACACGTAGGGCCTACAGAGAGTAGTCCAAAATCATTACCTCGATAAAAGTACTGGAAATTCACATAAAGCTGTTAATACTCCATAAAGAATACAGATGGGAACCCCACCCCCCCCCCCAAAAAAAAAAATAATAATAAAATGAAATAAATAAATAAATAAATAGATGAATAAATAAATAAATCTATAAAAAAAATCGAGAATGCTCTTTCTTCAGCCCCCTCTTATTTTGTCAGTAGCCTTATTCTACTAAATGTTTTCATAAAAAATATTGTTCCATGTTTCGACCAGGACGGCGACGCATAAAAACTTGCATCTACGTCAATCTTCCTCTCATCGGAAAACAGAAATCCTAACGAAAGATGGCAGCAGACCATCTTTTGAGCCCTGTTTTATGAAGAGTTAAAATTGATTGATTTCAACTTTCTATGGCAGCCTGTGTGGTAAGGAAATTTAAAATTGATCATATCTTTTGATAAAACGGGGCTTTTCCTACATCTACGAGAAATCCACAATACATGTACCACTACATAATCTTCGCGATACGGCAAGTTGCGAGGAATGGAATACATTGTACATAGTGTATGTAGTAGGGCATACATGCTTCCAACTTTTTTTTCTGTTCATAATGTACTATCATTGTCCATTCTATCCCACACCAATACCGTCCCCTGTATTTCCGATGAAAGCAGAGCTTGTTTCCCAAGAAGTACAGTGTACCAGCAGAATCTGATTACTATTAGTACAACTGGTACATTGACGTCCATTTACATGCTGGAGCCCGTGTAAATGCAACGGAAGGTGCATGGCCCAGCGGCTGGCTGCATTCGATTTCAACAAGCGTTCGCACGTGTGAGCTCGTATTCCAGAACATTCTTTCTGCTGGAGTTTTATGCCCTACAGAGCAGAAGATACACAGTGGTCATTTATGAGCAATAAAGTTTAAAATAAATACAGTGCGAAGCATGACATGAATTGCGAACGCTGGTGACATGTTATCAGTACGCTGACACGATGAAATAGATGAAAACATAAAAATCAAGGCCGAGCTTTCACCCAGTCTTTGCGATTACTACAGGTACAGCCATTTACTACACTGCCAATGATTTCTGCCAATTTGAATACATAATAGAAGATGTTGATTTTTTTTATCATAAATTTCATTGACTGTATACGATTCTATAAAATCCATGAAATATTGTTCGTAGTTAATTTATTTTATGTATATTAATGGGCGTAATTAATTGCTATAGACATGAATTCTAAAATATCTCTTATTAACTAATTCTAAATTGGCATTTCATTCATGAGAGATCGAGAGTTCTGCAGCAAGCTCCCTTTCTAACTCAACTGCGAAAATGGGTGATCCTATCGAGAATGAAACTGTGGTGGAAAATGCCAAAAGTGAAGATAATGTCGAGGAGAATGGAATGGAAACCGACCAAGAGTAAGAGACCATAATTATATGCTTTCATTGAGTATATTTTAGTCGTTGAATTTTTGTTTGAGAGTGTGGTATTGCTCGTTGATCAAATGGTTGTCGGTTGTGGAACAGTGTGAATTGCATGAGAGGGCTACGTAGAGTCGCCACCGACTTCCATGGACACGGTCACTAACCTGCCGGTGAATGCAGGCAGGGCACGGCGGGCAGGGCGGCGCGCCTAGCTGCCTAGCATGCATGCACAGCACAGCACAACTCCAACTTGCAACAGAACGACAGCTTTGCCACACTACTGACATTGCCACTGCACTGGAAGCCCACTTTTTTTTTACTTCGATTTGATTGTGTTCCTGACATTTGTGTCGTGGCATCTGTGTTGAATCTAGTGTAGAAGTGTGACATGGCTTTATATGAGATGAGAGCCTAGAGGGGTAATTTTTTAGTCATAGAATCTACTCAACTGCTCATGTCATGGCTCAACTAAAAGTTTAAGTCAATTCAATAGAACATTTATTTCCAGATCAATTCGTGTAACAGCAGTAACAATTCAGTAATGACAAACTGGAGGTGACAACTCAGTAAGCACAGCTTGAAGTGAGTGCACCCTTAACATTTGAAAATGTAGTTGAATCTGATTGAAACATAGCTAAAAAGACATTTTTGTTTAAAATACACATATTTACAAGACGAAGTACCGTAGTTATGGGTAAACTCGGCCTAGCGGGTAAAGTCGGCCGCCAGCGCGCACAGTACAATTTTATGTACTGTGCGCGCTGGCGGCCGACTTTACACACTAGGCCGAGTTTACCCATAACTACGGTACAGATACACAAGAGACTAGTTAAAGCTAGTGTGCAGGAGGGAAAACAGATAGGAAGAAGGAAAAAAAGAAAGAAAGAAGTCAAAACAAATATTGGCTGTGGACAAAGCTACAAACAATTATTTACCTTTTAAACTTCCTGACACTTCACAATCACACATTACATTTTGTGTGTGTGTGTGTGTGTGCTACAACAGCCTACACTCTACAGGAAAAGAAGCAGCAATAAATTTAACGTGTTCCTTGTTAAAGGACAAGTTCACCTTCATAGACATGTGGGTTGAGTGAATGCAGCAATATTAGTGGAACACATCAATGAGAGTTTGAGGAAAATCGGACAATCCGTTCAAAAGTTATGAATTTTTGAAGTATCTGCTCAGTCACAGCACAGCTGGATGAGAAGACTACTATAGCTTGTGATGTCATATGAGTACAACTGTATACAATTGTACAGAAAGTATAAAGAAAATTCAAGATATTTTCACTTTTCTCACATAATAAAAGAACACTGGACTTCTCTCTTTCAGAAGTCAGGGGGAATAATATTACCCCTTACATAAGTCAGTAACAAGACAAGGAAATGTGCACTTTATTCAAAAAGTCAAGTTTTGTGAAATTTTCTCTATATTTTCCTTATATCGTTGTATGCATGTGACTTTTTTTTTGTTTTGGTTTTAATGGCGTGTATCACTCATGATTGAGTATTTACGATTGAGTATTTATTGTGACATCATACACTGTAGTAGTCTTCTCCTCCAGCAGTGATTGCACAGATATTTTTTTTAAACTTTTGAACGGATTGTCGGATTTTCCCCAAACTTTCACTGATGTGTTCTACTAACATTGTTGCCTCCACTCAATCCACATGTATTGAAGGTGAACTTGTCCTTTAACTAAACTACAGAGATCACAGCCCAGTCCCTGTAAAAACTAAAACGCGACAGGGCTGTACCACTTGTACCAGGGTGGTGCACAACAACAAAGCGAACACAAAGCGAAAATGCCGATCGTGTTGAGTTTTGATACTTGACATCATTTTTGTTACCTGAAATTCATTACAGACAATCTTCATTAATTAGACTTCATGTCTATGTTATCGATATGGACCTACACAATTTACAACTTACTGAAGAGGAAGATGATATGCAGCTCCAATTGTGTGAACTCCCAATTATTCAAAATGACCATCAGTGAAAGATGATGTACCATTCGCACACGCTGCATGTAATCTTTGTTTTCGGTAAGTTGTTAATTGTGTATGTCAATATTGATAAGATAGACATGAAGTCTAATCAATGAAGATTGTCTTAATAGGTGAGTTTGAGGTGGCAAAAATTATGTCAAAGGCATACAATCGTGGCGAGTGGTTTGTACGGCACGGAGACCAATGCAACACGCTGCCTCCCCCATTCTGTATCAAATGTAGTGACACTGACTGAGAATAGCGCTGGCTCAATGGGTCAGCGAACAACACTCCAGACTACAAGAGTTCTGTGCTACAAATCTCCTGACCCAAAATGGCTGTCGGAGCAAGCCACGAGAGCTTCCGAATGGATGCACACTCTCAGTGCGCATGCACATGAAGAGAGGCCAAAAGAGCCACGCGTCTTCTGGCCTCTCTCCTCCAATCACCGCAGCTCGCGGTCACAATGTTTGTGTTTAATGTGTACACACACACTCACACACACACACACACACACACACACACGTGTTTCAGTCAGTGGCAGCATTGTCCCACACATTTATGGATATAGCACCGAGTCTGGCATTGCGCAATTGCATGCACAAACTTCGGTCGTTCGGAGTTTACGTACCATTAGGGATGACGATCGTCCGACTTCAAGTATCAAAACTCAACGCGATCGGCATTTTCGCTTTGTGTTCGCGTTGTTGTTGTGCACCATCCTGGTACAGCCCTGGCGCGTATTTACAGCAACTGGGCTGTGTATACTGTATACGCTATATATTTCGCGTGGGTTTTATTTTCGCGAATTTCGCGAGTCGGGAGCTATTCGCGAAATTAACAACACGCGAAAATATTACCTTCCAAAATAAATCCCTTGCCTTGATGATACGAACATTTCAGTACTAGTATACCACGTCACTGGCTAAGCTTGTTTACGCACGTCCACGTCTACTTACGAATACCGTAGAGAGCCAATCCATTACGCAAGGGGACCACTCGTCAGAAATCTAGTGCGATGGACTTAACCACTTCAAAAATGTTGAATTCTGACTTACTAGTTCGCAGAGTTTGGTAAGTTTTTTTCATGCAGTGTATAACTAGTATCATTCTTATTTGCTAGTAAGTTGAAAATTCACACTTTCTTTGCCACTTAATATTTTCTCTGGTCCCCCAATCGCGAATTTAACCACTCGCGAAAATGTGTGACAGCGGCAATTCGTGAAAATTTATGTACGCGAAAATTATAGCGTATACAGTAATTAGTTCCTGGTAGACCCTACACGTATAATCAATGTGCGAGGACTGCCAAATCCCATCAGACTACCGTACATCTGTCTCCTTCCTTGAACCTTCACCCTTGACCCTTGATGAGATGCATAACTGTAATCCCTGCAACAGCTCTTTCCCAACTATCTATGCTGGGATGCTCTTCACTTGACAAACTACTTTGTAGCTTCATGAATCTGGTCTATACTCTGAATGAAATGACTCATCCTTCTTCATGGAGCGATATAATGCAGGTGTGGTTCTGTTTTCTTTCTTTTCTCCATATTTGATGCAGCCTCGCTGAAGCCAAGAAGAATGAAGGCAACACGTTTTACAAGAAGAAGGAATACCACCAAGCCATCAAGCTCTATTCTGAGGCTATTAGTAAGTTGAAAACTACCAAAATAAAAACATCATTGAACACTTGTCAAACTTAGATTTAGAGAGGTAATAAGGCCTTGCCAAGGCATGTGCAAGAATCTTCAGGATTGAACGAAGCGGAATGAACGGAAGAAGAAGGTGACAGCCATTTCATTTTCAGAAATAAAGTATATTTTTTAAGGCATGCTATGAATGCCTCTATATAGTTGTTTTGGTTGCATAAAGTTATTTCTCTGATACCTTAACAAACAAAAAGTCCCCTTTCTGACATTTTGTTGTATTGCTGTTTTGTTGTTTTATTGCAGGACTATAGTTTGTTACGTAAGTACATGTAAACACTAGGGGAATAGTTGTGAGAGTTCTCTTCCCTTCTGAAGAAATATAAACTAGCAAGGAGCAGAACTATTCTACAGAGCACATTTTTACCCTAGCATGATAGTTCTGAAAGCAACTGTCTCTGATTCATCAGAATGAACATGGTTAAGGAGAGAAAACACTTGAAAAGATAAAATTAAGTAACTGAAGATGCAGAACATCCTTGTCAGCAGGTAAACCAGCAATCACACCAACAAACCTTTTTTTTTTCTCTCTGTACAATCCAACAGAAATTTTCCCAACATGTGCCAGCTTCTACACGAACCGGGCAGCAGCATACATGATGCTGGACAAGTATGCCGAAGCACTGCAGGACGCCCAGCATTCGGTCAAGTTGGATGACCAGTTGGTCAAGGTCAGAGGCCAGAGGAGCGCTGATGTCAATGATTTGCAAGAATCATATTTGACTTTGTCCCATCATTAGATGATATTTCTTGTCGTTTCTTTTTCCAAACTTGACTCATGGATCATCATGATTCCATTTTGAATTGTCAAGCGCCAGAGATAATGATTTATTCAGATAGAAGCAAATTCAGGAATGTATCAAGAGATTCTGAAGAGCCAAGAAATTTGCTGCATGGGTTTCTGTAGGCATTATCACTGAAAATCCGAATCAGTATAGTTTTATTCAGAGGCACACCCTGCATAAAGATATGTTGCTGCAAGAATATAGTATTTCTTTAATTGTTTCCCTGTTGGCAGTGTGCAGTTTTTCACACATATATTTCATGAAGTAGAAGAGATATTTGACAGGGGGAGAAAGAAAAGTGACTATTTATGTGTATGATATTAAGTATTCTCATAATAAATAAGCATTGCAATGCTGATACTCTTCTGATTTAACCCTATAAAGCCCAAGCTATTTTGCCCCTTCCCAGGCCCAAGGGGGGGGCACATTGTGCCCCCTATATAACTTTGTTATTGTTTGATGTTTCATCGTCATATTTGGCGCATGGGTAGAGCAACTCGTACTCTACATGACCGCATACTTGAAAATTTTCAAGGTCACCCATAGAGGGCGCTATTTACCAAAATATAAAGAAATACATAGGAAATATGCTAAAAACACGATTTTTCTGTATAATTTCTTTATCCCCAGTATATATGTCTTATCATAGACCAATATTTTTCATATTTGCCACAAATGATGTGCAAGTCAAAGCTCATTATTTGTTATGATTGAAATTTCTCAAGGTCACCACATGGGGGCGCTATTCATTACAAAATAAAGAAATACATTATGAGACCTGTGATGTATTTTTTTGGATAAGTACATGCATAGTTATCATATTTCATATTCCCATGATATTGGAATTTTAAGTTTGCAGATTGATAATGTGATAAACAAATGATACTAGAAGTATAATTAGTGTGAAGGAATCAAAATGACACAAAATAGAATGGCAATCTTTGGAAAATATTGTTATTTTCAACTATCTCTATTATATCTATTGTTTTATGCCATTGTCACAGAAAAACAAAGAAAATAATAGGAAAAACATTTCAGGGCCATAATTACTTCATATTTTGCTTCTTCAGCAAATTTCAGCCAAGAAACGCCCATTTCATACATTCATACATATTGTTTATTCGAATTGGAACAGAAAAATACGCAAAATCTGACTGACATGGTTGTCAGTTTATGGTTGCCATGGCAACCAGCAATATCAAATATAGCTAAATTATATATCAAAATGTTCGGAATAAGATTTTAGGAAAAGTCACCAAATTTGGTTAAAATTGGATTAAGGGCGAAGGAGTGGCGAATGAAAATCTGATGGGGGGGGGGGGCACAATGTGCCCTCCCTTGGGCTTTATAGGGTTAATCCTGTTTTTGGTCATAAACCAGTATTTTTAGAGTATGAATTGATTGTATTTCTGGTACCTACATTGGTACAGGGTCACCTACGGGAAGCCAAGTGCCAGCTTGCTCTGGGGTCAGTGGAGGCAGCAATTAGAGCTCTGCAGAGAGTGACTGAAATCGAACCCACCAATAAGCAGGCCCAGTCTGAGGTAAGGGGTGAATGATCCTACCATGACGTCATAGATAGCATCAGCATTGATTCTTTCCATAAACTCCATGTGTGCTATTGTGTAAACCCTCTGGCCTGAACGAAGGTGGTACATTCTTTGTCCATAGTTTGGACAAAACGGTTATTTTGTGTGGGGCGCCAAGTGTCGCATGGCCAATGTCGTTACGAAATGTTCATTTTGTTAACATTTCGTCCACGAAAGGATCATTTCGTCAACGAAGTGACTGATTTCGTAATGACATAGGCCATGTGACACTTGGTGCCCCATACAAAACTACAGTCTTTGTCCATGGTTTAAACCATGGACAAGATTGTACCACCTTCGTGAATTCGGGCCAGTGTGTACTCTGGGAAAACATTGTTTTTCAAAGCCATTTAACCTTTAATTATTATATATGCGGTAGTACGCAAATGCAGTACAGCAAACTTGTTCAAGCTTTACTGTTATACAATGATGTGAGCGCTTTTGGAAAACATTCTGTTTTTCCCTGAGGCATTTAACTTTTTATATAGTGGTATAAGCATTCGTACTGTAAATGCAGTACAGCAAACTTGTGCAAACGTTGCTATGATACAAATTTTATGACAAATCTATCGCTATTTTTCTTGCAAATGGCCAGTATTCAAAATCTGACCCCCAAACAGACTGCAATATGATATTCTTCATCGTGATTATGCATACTAACTTCTTGAAAAGGTCGAGGAGACATGTCTTTGAAGACACAACTGTAACGGAAAATCAGAATTTGCTTCGAAAATCCCTACGAAACATTGCCATTTAGTCACCATGTTGCATAAGCTATGTTAGTGAGGAATGGAAACACATGTTACGCCTTCTACGTACTGTGGCATATTGCAATTTATCGATTGGTTTGTGCGTGGTTGTGTGTTTGAGCAAAATATGCAGTGTTGATAAGCTGGCAGCTTAGCTTGGCAAGGGTGTGTGGCACAGTCAGCGCTGTCCATGCATTGCTGATAAGTGTCGCATTTCTCGATTGAAGCAACATAATTCCACATCTCAGAGGCCCCTCCCCCTGTGGAACGACAGATTTAACACTGCGTTGTGGATTGTGTTTGATAGTCTATCCTAAATTTTCTCAGAGTTCAAAGACCATGTTTGGTAGGGAATACTTCAAAGTAAGAGATAAGTCATACAGTGCGTTGATGACTTGCAGCATTTTCTAATAGGACCATGTTTTGGTAGGCACATTATACTTGCATAGTACTTACACATATATTGCACATACATGGATGCATCAATACATTGTATGCATACATACATTTAAGTACACATTCACATGCATTTATATAATACATGTACATACATAACTGCACTCACATTAGGGATGTGTACCTGTTACCATGGACCTATATAGGTCCATGCTATTACCAACACCCCTGGCAATGAAAAGCAGCATGATAAGATGCACTCATACTTGTATTAATTATATTATTTCATGTACTTATTTAGTTGATTTTTGTTGTGTTTTTCTCTTGTAAATTTATTATCTTTTTTTTTGTCTCTCATTTTTGCTGAAACTACAATGCTAACAAGAACCCATACCTGTGAATTACTTTGTTGCCAGATGTCTTGCCATAGGGCAGAATTGTTGTGTAAGGAATTTAATGAGTTGCATAAATTTAGACTCCTCCTTTGCTCAGTTTTATTTTGTGTCTGTCATTCGGGACTTTCTGCTCTGCAATATAAAAAAGGAAATTTTGCCGCAATCAAGTTTCATGCTCTAGTCAGGGAAGATCAATTGCTGTATGTGTGTTTTTGATTTTGCCTATTGTTGACATGCCACTAGAAAGGACAAATTCTTGCGTATAAAGTAGCAGACAAAGTATGTGTCCATTTTTGTCGAGCCCACCGGAGGTGCGGGGAGACTAAGGGATCGCCTGTGGCGTCTGTCCGTCCGTCGTCCGCCCGTCCATCCGTCCGTCGTCTGTCCGTCCGTCGTCCATCCATCGTCCGTCCGTCCGTCCTACAAAAACTTCAATAACTCTTTACTCTGAGCTTCAATTGCAATCAAACTTCGAGGGAAGAGGGGTCATACAAAGTTTCACATTTTACCATTTATGAAGGTCACCTCAAGGTCAAAGCTCACAGGCAGGGGTCAATGAACTTTAGGGCCCAATGTTAAGTTTTTATGGCGCGTTTCTATTATGACTCGTAACTTTTGATCCATAGGTCCGTTTGTTACCAAACTTGGATGGTAGATGTCCCTTGGGGAGTGGATGGTCACCACAAGGTCAAAGGTCACAGGCAGGGGTCAACAAACTTTTAGAGCCCAATGTTAAGTTTCTATGGTGCGTTTCTATTATGGGTCATTACTTTTGATCCATAACTCCATTTGTGACCAAACTTGGATGGTAGATGTCCCTTGGTGGATGGTCACCACAAGGTCAAAGGTCACAGACAGGGGTCAACAAACTTTTAGAGCCCAATGTTAAGTTTTTACGGCGCGTTTCTATTATGGGTCATAACTTTTGATCCATAACTCCATTTGTGACCAAACTTGATTGGTACATGTAGATGTCCCTTGGGGAGTGGATGGTCACCACAAGGTCAATGGTCACAAGCATGGGTCAACAAACTTTTAGAGCCCAATGTTAAGTTTTTATGGCGCGTTTCTATTATGGGTCATAACTTTTGATCCATAGGTCCGTTTGTTACCAAACTTGTATGGTAGATGTCTCTTGGGGAGTGGATGATCACCACAAGGTCAAAGGTCACAGGCAGGGGACAACGAACTTTAAGGGCTCAATGTTTAGTTTTTATGGCATATTTCTTTTTCGCCATAAATTTTTACTCTTTTATATCTCTTTTTATCTGTTATATCCCATTCGCGTACAATTTCTTGTACGCGAATGGGCGAGACACATTATGGCACTTGCCTTGTTATTTTTACACCGGTATCACATAGCAAGAAAAATGTAAAAATCTTCAATCTGCCTGGCATACCACATTGAATAATACTATTTTAGTTAGTTGTTGTTCATACGATGAAGTGAATTGTCACTATTTTAATGTCTGTGTCTTTGTTCTTATTGCAGATGAGGGCTGCTAAAATTGTGCAAATTCATGATGCAGCTGGAGATAAGGCATTTAATGCTGGTGATTATAGGAAGGTGAGTTTCTTGAAAAACTCAAGGTACGTGTATCTGATAGTCATTGTCAAAGACCCTATAAGAAAGGGCATGTTTGAAAGAGGCTGGGATATACAATGTAATACCCCTTTCATATTGGCCAAAGACACGGCACGTCTTCCGGAGGACGTGCCGTGTTCATACCAGACCACTGTCAATATGAAAGCTTGACTTGGCGTGAACACAGCACGAACAGTGGATGAACACAGCGTGAACTTCGTGCTAGACGCTGCCAATATGAACGGACACGGCATACAACCGGAACCGGAAATCTCTGATGAACACAACTGCGAGCGCGCGCGAGGATGTATACAGTTACACGTGTGTGCTTTGTCAAGGTACAATGGTCGTTTATTTATCGTATTATGCCATAGCAAATTGTTTGCCGACATGCAGAGATATCAAATTTGTAAGAACAGCAAATGAGTAAATAACACACAAAAAAAAGAATAATGAAATATGTGCTGACAACAAAATAATGTAGTTTATGTTTTATTTATGTCTAAACAATTTTTACACTCATTTCACGTGAGAAATTACAAGGCGATTAGGTGCACCTGCTTAGAATTGGGTCAGTCTGCGCGAGTAATTGACATGATTACTGACGACTGCCATCAGTGGCTATACATACACTGTACTGATTGCTGCCAGCTGTAAAATGTATGTATTGTTTTAATGCATGGGAAAAATTTGTGGATTCGGCATTTTGGTGGACTGCCAGACTATCGCTTTCATGAAAAAAAAAGTGCGGGAAGCTGGCGGCAAGTAATCACGGGACCGTGTCCCCTGCAGGTTGCTATGGGAACGTGTGCCGAGTTCGTGCCGTGTTCAAGATCAATATGAAAGGGTACCATGGGCTGTACCTCGTGTTTACATAAGGATTTGGGAGGTCAGTCACGCCGTGTTCATCCCAGACGCGAGTCTGGCGTGACATCCGAGGATGCCAATATGAAAGGGGTATAACACTGTATTCCCCACACATTGGTGATGTTTGTAGCAGTGCCATGGATGTTTGAATAAGAATATAAACATCCAGATGATAAATCTGTCACATACATGTAGATTACGGCATAAGAGCAACTGACTGCAGTCGTAGCTGTCATTGTGATACATGCTTTACTGGCACCAAGCATATAAAGAGATACAATTTATAAACATTTTGCTTGAGCTCATACATTGGATATCAGATGAGGACACATTTCTTTCCTCTGTATACATTTGTGTGAATGTGCCTCTGTTTTGATAAGTGATTGTGTGTATTTGTAGGTCTAGTAGCTTTTGTTTTTGTTGTATTTTTTGTCAATACAGAAGGGCATGCACCTGACTATCCTTCCTTCTATATTCACCAATTTTTTTCCCCCCTTGGACAGGTTGTATTTGATATGGAGAGGGCTATAGACCATTCACCAGCCTGTGTAAGGTTCAAGGTGCGGCGAGCTGAAGCCCTGCTGAAGCTGCGACGTTTTTCGGAGGCGCAAGAGGCTGTTAAGTGAGTAGCGATGTGGGAGAAATGTCTATATGTGTCTTGACAGATTTTGAATGAGTTGCTTGCTCTCTGTACAAATGTACAGTGTACCTGTAAAATTGCAAGTGCTGATCTCCATTTTGACAAACATGGCAAAAAAAAAAGTTTTAAGGGAACTAGTGGAAATCAAAACTGTATTTGTCAGTGAGGTTATGTTATTTACAAGACTGCCCATAACTTAATTAAATGAAATCATCTTGATTGAACTCTGCAGTCAGACTTTTAAAGGCCTAGAAAAATCATGGTGGTGGTTTAATTAGGGACCCAAAACTTATTCGGGATGGGTTGGGTTTTTTTTTTTCACCTCAGTGATATAATAGTTGTTACAATTCCTGTGAATAATATGATACATATGTTTGCCCTCACTCAAATATCTATTTAGTGCAGTGAAAAAAACAAACAAACAAGCAAGTGCATTGACTCAAAAAAAGAATCTATTATAACATTCAACGTGATATAGTAATTGAATGTGGCCATAGCAGCTGGTACACTGTAAGTTGAATTCTTCCAAATATTAAAACTAACTTTACTCGTCAAACTCTCGCTTTCACCATGCAGCGCTGTACTAGTAAAAGACCCTCGTGACCCAGACGCCCTCTACGTGCGAGGACTGAGTCTGTACTATCAGGACAACATCGACAAGGCCCAGCAACATTTCCAGCACGTCCTTAGGTTGTCGCCGGACTACACCAAAGCCAAATTAGCATTCAAGGTAATGCCTTCAAATTCAATTGGGTTATTTCTGCCATGCAGCTTTGTACAGGTTAAATTTCCGCTTGTGGCAAGCACACTATGAGAATGACGTATGTGGACATCGATAAGCTTTAGGACTTTGCTCTGACTTTAACATCTTGGAAAATGTTTGTTTCACAACTTTTTCCCAGGAGTCAATATTTTTAAAAATGAAGGTGGTATGATGTTTGCAATGTCTGTTGCTTGTAACAATCCTTGGGTGCTGCCTCATATCACGACCAAAGCGAGAATATTCAAGGCTACTTAAAGTGATCACGGTGGCCCTGATGGCATTAGTTTAGCTTTCATTAGCTCATCTTAACCAAGTGCTCAAGTTTTTTTGTTTTTTTTTGTAAGGGTGTTATATCCTTTGTTTTTTATGTTCTTCATAAATGTAGTCTGATCAGACTTAGCAGGAATCAACCTTGTGTTGTAGGGAATGCAGAGTTATCCTAGTGATACATGTGGACCAAAAGGGTGAATGAGGGCCAGGTCACTGCAAACTTCAATCCCCATATCTCTATCCAGTAGAACAAGTGAAATGTATGACATGTGTACTTCCTCTCATATAGAGACTCCAACTATCTTCATTTGATGGGAGATTTCCTGCTTAAAAGCCATGTTCACAAAATCTTCTGCTGTCCCAGTTGTTTGAATTTCTCTCAATCTAGCTGTGCGTCTCCTGCCTAGAACATTATCTTTCTCCCACCCAACTTCAGTTTTGTCACATGTATTGAAACTAAGATACTATTGGAGAACATCTACAATCCACAAGCCATGGGCCCTGGCAGCAAGTGACGAGCCTGGCTCCCTTGATGTGCTCTATGTGTACATGCTATTGTGTGCATGTCTCCAGTTTGCCAGAGGGTCCAGGTAGGGGAATCTCAAGGTTTGCAGAGATGCGTGGGGTTGTCTGAGATCTCTGCTTATACATGAAGGTGCAGAATAATACCTTGTAATAATTAAAGAGGTCCCATAAGAGGTGGGTGACACGACATTCACTCCTGCGACACTTGCTCTGGTTTTATTTTCTCCAAGGACCTAGGGTTATGGTTTGTGTTGTGATAAGGCTTTAGGTTTAATTTGATGTGGGGGACTAGGGATAGGGTTAGGGCTATGTTTGTGGGTAGAATATATGTTTGGCTTGGTTGCGGATATTTCATGGAAGCAATTGTTGTAGGGGCGAACGTCATTAAACCGTAAGAGGGAAATGCGTATAGCCAGCTTTCACACTAATATCTTTGATCTCGACTGGAATTATCACAGAAATGCAAACAGATGAAGGCAAAGAAGGACGAGGGGAACTCACTTTTCAAGGAGGGCAAGCTAAAAGAGGCCTACGACTCCTACACCGAGGCGCTCTCAATAGACCCCCACAACGTCTACACCAACGCCAAGCTGTACTGCAACAGAGCGGTAGTCTGCTCCAAGGTATGGCAGAGTCCCCAAGTCTCCCTGATTCTCCGGGAGGCTACCTTAAAGAACAAATCCATCTTTGATATTATACATGTGGATGAAGAGAATGCAGTAATTTTAGTGGAATACATCTGCGAAAGTTTGAGGAAAATCAGACAATTTGTTCAAAAGTTGTGAATTTTTGAAGTTTCAGTGCCACCTCTGCTGAATCAGAAGGCTGCTACAGCTTGTGATGTTACATGTGTAGGACGATGTAAAGAAAATGTAAAGACAATTCATCATATTTTTTTCTTGTCTTGCATAATAAAAGAGCACTTGACTTGCCTCTTTCAGAAGGCATGAAGAATGATATTACCCCTTAACATATGTGAATAACAAGTAATATAATACTAACGTAACATGACGCAAAAGTTGACATTTTGTGGAATCTCTTTATATTTTCCTTATATCGTTCTACAAATGTGACATCATAAACTGTAGTAGTCTTCTCATCCAGCAGAGACTATGCAGAAACTTCATAACTTTGAACGGTTTGTCCATTTTGCCTCAAACTTCAGTGATGTGTTCTACTAGTATTGCTGCATTCACTCAATCCACTTGTACATTAAGGTGAAATTGTCTTTTAAAACTTTGATATCACATCATGTCAGATAGGAGAATATGAATGTCTCCCTCATTCTGGAATCATATTCGCCCATAGAGTTGTATGTAATACACAAGTATTCCCCTGACTGCTCTGTGGAATATCCTTGATTTCCCTGGCAGCCCTGGTATTGAATTCCTTTGATGGTGTTCCATGCTATGTTGTTTGATCCAATCTTGTCCTTGCTCATCTGTTGATATTTCCTTCTAATGCCCTTATAAAGTCAAGTGAGGATTTAGTTGTGATTTCAATTGAGAATGAAACATAGAAAGTGCCAGTGCAGTCAATCTTCTGCCAGCAGAATCAACCCACACCTGCTAAAGAACTGTCAGTTCTCTCTGAATTGAATAGGCTTCTGCCGAAGTACTATGCGACTTACATGATGTAACTAAGCCACATTGTACCATCTTTGTCTGAAATTTGGGCGTCATTGTTTCACACGTTAGCTTCAGACTTGTTGTCATTATATCTTCATCTTTTATGACTCAATGTCTGGCAAACTTGATGCAGTCTGCATTTTAAGACTAAAAAATTATGTGCTTTTAGCTGCTGGTCATGAAGAATTTGATTTACAATGGACCAGCAACAGTGGAAACAGCTTCTCAATACAAATTGTATATTTGGCTGCTCTGCACATTGGATGAACCAGTGGAATCATTTCTTTGAGTATGTTTCTTTGTGTGCGTGTGTGTGCAGGGAATAATTTTCCTGGTATTGCATTGCAGTTTGCCATGCATTATCTTTTGAGTAGCAGTTTTCTTCCATAGAAGTGTGCAGGAAACCATTTGAACTCCATTCATCAGCTGTAATTCCTAATCCAATTTGAGTTGGAAAATCATTTTCTGTCTTTTGTTTTCTGTATGAATAGGGTTAGATTCTCCTCTGGATAGTCAAAACTGTTTGTGCTTACTATTCTCTCATTGGTGTGTTTTGCTCCACAGCTGAACAAGCTGGAAGAGGCCGTGGAGGACTGTAATAAGGCAATTGAACTAGACCAGAACTACCTGAAGGCATATTTAAGGAGAGCAAAGTGGTAAGGAAGAACTCGCAGTGAATGAATTGAACTTCATGTGACAAAAATAAAGTGCACCTTAGGCACATTGCTGACATTTTATGTCAAAAACTTTCCCACAAAGTCTGTTTACGCAATGAAATGACTACTTGTCTGGAAGTATCTGAATCGTGACATTGTTACACTTTGTGTTTTTTCATGAAATGTGGATCCTGGAAAAAAAAAACAAAAAAAAACACCACGGTCTAAGTTGAATTCACTGTGACACCAAAGGGACTGGTTCATTTGAATATCGACTCGATGTATCTATGGCGTGACTTGCCATTGGTTAGATTTCCAATTTGTGATATTCATTGTTTTTGTTATACTTATGGTTGTGAAAGATAATAGTGACTTCTTGCATAGGAGTATCAGTGATACGATGACACTGTATTCTCTGTAACAAAAAATGTGTAGATTGTGTGTCGTTTATGCACTATTATAGAATAATATACCTTCCATATGTGTACCATTTGCACCTTCTTCCCCATTCAAGTCTGTTTACATCACTGCACCTTTTTTTTTGGAATAATTTTAAAAGTAGAAATTTTCGTGGTGTAGAAATTTTCATTCATTCATGTGAGAAGATATTAGCACAAGAATAAAAGCATGTCAATATTTCTGCTTGCAGTATGTGATGAATTTCATCTCTGATTATGAAGAATTAAAAACATGAAATTCATTTTACCCACCTCAATGGAGAAATTACACCGAAATTTCCACATGTACGGTATCATGAAAAGAATTTGGTCTGGTGCATTTTAAATCTTCAAGATTATAGATTTTTAACTTCATATGATAACCACAATGTACCCAACTGTGACTTCCCTCCACAGCTACATGGATTCTGAGAAGTATGATGAAGCAGTGAGAGACTATGACAAAATATTCCAAATGGACAGGACTAAAGGTGAGGCTTCCTTCAGTATGAAAGGTCATATATCCCTTTTTGCAAAAGTTATGAAATTTTGCATGGTTTCAGAATAATGTCTCCAAATGTCATGCATCAAATCTTACAGTAATACACCCCATTGGAAAAAAAAAAAATCAACCGTATGTCACGTAAGAATAAACCTCCCTCATATCCTGAGAATAATGTTTGGAATTTTTAGTTGGTCAGACTGAATTCACTGGAAATCTGTAGTATTTATTCCCTCTCCATCATAAAGAAGGTTTAAAGGGCAAGTTCACCTTCATAGACATGTGGGTTGAGTGAATGCAGCAATATTAGTAGAACACATCAGTGAGAGTTTGAGCAAAATCGGACAATCTTTTAAAAAGTTATGAATTTTTGAAGATTCTGCTCAGTCATGGCTGGATGAAAAGACTACTACAGCTTGTGATGTCACATGAGTACAATGATATAAAGAAAGAATAAAGAAAATTCAATATATTTCCATTTTTCTCACATCAACAAAAGAACACTCGACTTCTCTCTTTCAGAAGGCAGGGGGAATAATATTACCCTTAACATACGTCAGTAGCAAGTTGAAGAAATGTGCACTTTATTAAAAATGTAAAGTTTTGTGAAATTCTCTTTTTATTTTCCTTGTATAGTTGTACGCATGTGACATCATACACTGTAGTAGTCTTCTCTTCCAGCAGTGACTGCGCAGATACTTAAAATATTCGTAACTTTTGAACGTATTGTCCAATTTTCCTCAAACTTTCACTGATGTGTTCTGCTAATATTGCTGCATCCTCTCAATCCTTATGTATATGAAGATGGACTTTAAATTCTATTCCAACTAATGAAAGGAGTCTATTGTTGATTTTGGAATATGTAAGACAGTTACATGTTTCTCTTTGTGCAAATTCTACTCCTGTGTGGCATATTTTGTTGAGCCTTCAGACTAGGATGTACGTGAATGTAATAGCCTTTGTATTCAAAGGGGTTATTTATTGCATGTAAAATGCAAAGAGAGAGAGAGAGAAAGTTCATTGCTTAAAATCAGTTGTGAGATCGTAATTGAGCAAATCCCCCCTCCCCCCTACTGTCAAGAATTATCTTTCATTTTCTTCCAGTGATTTGATTCCCCATAATACTCCAGCAAAATTTCCATTCATTTGGAGAAATCTAAGATTGATTGATGGTTGAAACAAGCTGTAAATTGGATAAATCGGGAGAATTGCCTGTCACAATGGTTGAAACAAGCTGTTAACAGGCCCGGCGATACGGTGCAATTAACTCACTGATAAGAGGCCAAAGCTTTTGAATTTGTAATTAGTAGTTAGGTGAAAGTCAGAGCAAAAAGACAACCAAATTTAGGAGAAAACACTGGACATACAAAACTAGATCATCCTCCTGCGCGTGCGTTCTCTACTGGTCAGCGCACGCTTAGCCAATCAGCGGTGTCAGGTTCGACGCACGGCGACAGGGTTCGGTTTTGGTCCACAGGGTGGTGTGAGTGGGCGAGAGAGGAACCCTGCAATGTGCTTCAACTGTTTCATGCAGCATGAAAACCGCTACATCGGACTGCGTACTGTTTACACTATGGATTTTACGTGGGTCAAAAATGGCAGTGGTCTCGGTTTTTTCCCATCATGACCATGTGCCAAATAGTACAGAAAAAATATTTGGAACACAGTATGGATATACTACCACAAGTCATATAAAAGTTTCATTTGGGGGCAATAAAGAAAAATGTGAAAATTAACACTTTTTTTAGAGACCAAATTTTCTTTTTTGGAAGCTAAATTTCGACATTATTTTCACAGGTTTATCCTCAATAAGATCCAAACTAACTAACATTGCTAGTTAGAGAATAGTTTCTCCTTCAATTTGCTGTATAGATTTTATCATTTGATGGCTTCTAAGGCGAGATATTGCAATTGTCCTGTAACACTTCCCCAGCAGTTTTGCGTACACAAGCTGTTTACTCTATGCAAATGAGGCTTTGAGGTCATGTGCTTTGGCCAAGCTAATTGCATTGTATCGCCACGCCTGTTGATTGGATAAATCGGGAGTATTGCCTATTACGACCTCGTTGTCTTTATATCTTGGTTTGAAAACCAGAAAACAAGAGATTACTGCATGAAGCGAAGCTGGAACAGAAGAAGAGCAAGAGGAAAGACTACTACAAGACGCTGGGCCTGCAGAAGAGCGCCACCGATGACGAGATCAAGAAAGCCTACAGGAAACACGCTCTGCTCCACCATCCGGGTATGTAGTAGCTTCCCACACACCTCCACCGTCTCAAGCAGATGCCAAAGTTGCTTACTATCAACTTGATACAGTTATAATATATCTGATTCAAGCAAATGTGTCCATCCTCTTATGAAGGACAAGATTTAACATTTCTTGATTTTACTGTTCACTTTTGTGTAAGCATATCAGGAGCTATTGCAGTGCAAAAAAAAAAATGTATGAGCAAAGGATCTGTGCTTTGTAAATTGATATATTATTAGCTCAAATTATCTAATGGTATGCATATGGATATAAAATTTAAAGGTGATTAGGAGAAAGTAAAGAATGTCAGAGCTATAATAAAATGATGAATGGGAGGAGAAAAGAATGAGAATGGGATGAAGGATGTAGGGAATGAGAATAAGAGACAAAATAGCACATTTTTTAGTTGGTACCCAAGGTATCACATACTGCATCATTACCTCCGGCAAGGAAGGAGGTTATGCTTTCATTGTTGTTTGTTTGTTTGTTTGTTTGTTTGTTTGTTTGTTTGTTTGTTTGTTTGTTTGTTTGTTTGTTTGTTTGTTTGTTTGTTTGTTTGTTTGTCTCTTCCAAAATAAATCAAAAAGTTGTGAATGGATTTGAATGAAACTTGGAGGAAAAGTTGATAGTGACAAAAGGAACAGATAATTAAATGTTGGTAGTGATCCAGAATTGGTATGGATTTTTGAAGGATTTTAACAAAATCTTTTGGCAGATGGGTTCAATGGACTTGGGTTCAAGCTGCGTGTATTTGAGGTTTGCATACACTGTACCTCAATACCTTCAGATCTGAACTGAAGACCTATCTTTTCCAGCAACTTTGTGAGTGATGTGTTGCACATTGTGGGAGCAGGGTACCTCACAATGATTGTACTGATAAATGGTGCCATATAAATGCTGTTTCATCATCATCATCATCATCATATGCGCTCTGAAGCGCGTGCTGTGCTTGGGCGAGGCACTGCGTAGCTGGAAGCTGATCACGTAAACAAGAAAAGGCTTCTAAATTAGGATATTGGGTGATTTTCAGCATGCGTGCACTAGTATGCCTATAGGTGGAAATGGGCTGCTTGGTGGAGATCTGCGCTCTGTGAGTTCTTTTCTAGTTCGAAATTTCTCCAGTAATTACGTCCGTCTGTCCTCTTCTGCCGTAGATCGTCACTCCAGCAAGACGGCGGAGGAGCAGAAGCAGGAGGAGCTCAAATTCAAGGAGGTCAGCGAGGCATACAGCGTCCTCTCCGACGCCAAGAAGAAGCGGATGTATGACAGCGGCCAGGATCTAGACGACATGGATGGATTCTCTGGTGGTAAGGGAACGAACAAAGATTTCTATGTGCATCATGTTAAAGGGACTGTACAGTACTGGTGTGATTTGATTTGATTTATTTATTTCAACATGGTAAAAAGCATGCAATCAGCTTTGAAGCTGCATAAGAATTTGAGGTTGAGGTGAGGATTCAGGTTTATAATATTTTTTGGTGAGATAATGAGAAATCTCTATGGAAATATGAAAGAGCATGTGATTTCAAGGAGAATTTTTTGGCCTTCAAATGACTGAGATATCCAAAAAAGCGATCCTAATAAAATTGACAGGCCACAACTTTTATTAGGATCCCTTTATTTTACCTTGTTTTTACATATCTCAGTTATTACAAAACCAATTTTCATCAAATGAACTTTTGATTCCCCTGAGAATTTTATGCTCTTAAACATTTCATAGAGTGGTTTCTAAATATCTCGCAAAACTTTACAAGCTGAATCCTCACCTCAACCAGTACTATACAGTCTCTTTAAAACTAAGACATAGTTCTGGGAAGGACTTAAAAATTCATCTTCCACCATTTGAAAGTTGCTTCCAATATATCGGAAAGCTCTCCTAAGAAACTTGTCTACCTAATGCAATTTGCTGAGATAAAGAGTTTTTGTTTTGGGGTTGTTTTTTTTAGTAATTTTGAGCAAAAAATGTGAAGTGATAAACCAACTTTAATTCCTAACGTACCCTCCCCGTTCAGTAGTGGGTATGTAGAATGGTGCTAGTACGGTGATGATCGAAGCCTGTCCATGCAGTGGCATGGAATGGCATGCAGACTTGGGCACAGTGGATACCGCTGTGGCCTGATATATTGTAATCAGTGTATCTGATTGTTAAAAAAAAAGATCATGTAGCAACCATAATCAGGTAAACTCTGAGGTCGTAGTACTTCGGACAGATCTTTTTGGCGAATGTTTCGCATTTGGCCAACTCCTTCTCCAGGTTCTTTACTTCCGCAGCTTGGTTGGGGGTCGTAATTTCTCCTGACTTACTTGCGGAAATATCAGTCCTAATTTGTAAACATGTTTATGGTTTTTTTGCCTCCATTATTTTTAATGTGAACACCTTGAGATGTCAGTAAGAAAGGAATAATTACGTCACTATTTTTTAAACTGAGACAGTTGTAAATGTACCTGCTCAATTCAGACTGAAGCAAGAACTTGCACTTACAACAAGTTCACTCAGTGAGGAAATGTACACACATACCAAAGAAATGTTTGGGACAGATGAGCAGTACACTTTCACATCAGTGGAAGAGAATATACTTATAAGATCTCACCCTTAGGAATATGTATCAACTTTGCATTGGGTGAGAATAGTTTGAATGTGAACTCACTCGCATCCAACGGCCCTCTCCTTCCACAGCTGGCTTTGACCCGAACCAGATCTTCCAGACCTTCTTTGGCGGCGGCGGGGGCCCCTTCACTTTCAACATGGGGGGAGGTGGAGGGGGATTCCCCGGTGGCTACCACTTCCAATTCTGAGGTGGTTCAAAAGACACACCCACCGACAATATTCATGTGGACGACTAGGTGTGTGGGCATTTGTGTGCCCAACACATCAGAGAGTAAAAGCAATGAACCTTCTCTAGGCATCCGTGTCTCCGCATTGTCATAATGCATGGCCACAGAGGATGTTGACGGGATATCGTGTTGATGCGACTGGCCTCTCAGATGCAAGCAGAAGCGACACACTGCTTTGATATAGCAGAGGGGAGAATGATCGAATGAGCTGCTCAAAGGGAAGAGAGAGAATGAATACAACTGGTATTCAGAATTGTGAGGAAGCAATGCACAAATCAACAAACTTTGTGAATTGTGTATCTTCTGTAGTTTTTATATTTTACCATTTTGATCGATTTTTAACTTCATTGATTCATGTAATAGATTTTTCATAATTTTTGGGTGGTCCTGCAGACATGATGGTAATACTTGCGGGACTAACAAGCTCATGCTTTCTGGTTATGTGGAGTGATCGGACTTCATTCAAGTCATGCCAGGATTTCTAGGTGATTTTTAGAAGCATTTTGTGTAAAATCTACAATGAGGGGTCTAAAAACATGTGACTCCAAGGATTCAGCAAATGAGCTGA
Source organism: Diadema antillarum (assembly GCF_040938485.1). Taxonomy (NCBI): domain Eukaryota; kingdom Metazoa; phylum Echinodermata; class Echinoidea; order Diadematoida; family Diadematidae; genus Diadema; species Diadema antillarum. Next base: position 4,753,212 of record NW_027271081.1, read on the forward strand.
TGTAGAAAACATGACAGCACTGCGAGAAAACTTGAACCGTATTAAAATCTGTATTTAGTTCCATTCAGGCTGTTGAAATTCAAGAGATTTTAAATCACGAACAGACATGGTTTGTATTAGAATGAGACTATGGTTACATGTGTCATAAACATGGTATTGTAATTTCTTTACTATTTTCACCTGCGTATCGGGGCAGTTTGCTGTTGGATCTTGCAGCTTGCAGACTTATGTGGTACTTACACTGTACATTCTTTAGTTAAGATATTGAATAAAATGCGCAAGTGATAATTATTGTGCAGTTTTTATGGGGTGGAACAAGTGCAACAATATTATTTGCGCTTTGTTTCCATGCACATCAATCTTCAATTCCACCGAGGACAAGCTGAGTGAAAGAATGAAGCATAGTTAGCCTGTTTTACAGACACCTGATGCCTTGCCTGTAGAATCTTACACCAGCTTTATTTTAGAATGAATTTTGATGAATGCCCATTGTTTGAAAGATAGCAAGAAATGGGAAACAAATTGATCATTTCACGCTGTTAATTATGTCACAAGTTAGTCTGCAACTCATATCACCCCTACCAGTTGAGCGTTACAATTTTCAAGTGCTTGAATTGTCAGAGAGACTGCAAAAATATGAAGCAGAGAAGCTCTTGGACACAACTGCATCATTGCAAAATTGGTGGAAAAAGGACTCATAAAGATACAACCAATGATAATCACTGATATACTAAACCAACCACCCACCCCCCCCCCCCACCCCACCCCAATATCTCGGAAAATACACACACCTGAAAATTTGAAAGCTGCAGCGATGTAACTGATCTTTTTGTACGATTCTTTTAGACCTTCCCCAGTCTGTTAGTCTGAAGCGCTTTCTAGTTTTTGCCAAGATTACCCGTGTTGCTGTATGAAGTAGGTTCAGCTTTCAACATGAGTTTTCTCCTTTTTAGGCACAAGATGCTAAATAGCTCTGATATACAGTGTATATGTACTTGTATTGCTTGCCATGATACAGATTAATTCATCCTGATTTTACTGCAAATTGCCTTTACTAATTAGTTCCATTTGAAGTGCACGTATGTCGATAGGATGTTGATGATAGGAATTGATGTAGTGTATGAGGTAAATCATTCCACGTCCTTGTGCACAGATGTGCTCTGAGTGCATTGAACAATTGTTATTCCAAGGTCTGTAGAAAGAAGGAAACAGTTAAAACAGCGAATGTTTTAATGTAGTTTGAAAGAGTTTGCAATATTCTTTGACCATGGTCATCAATCATTGTAAAATAAAGCTCACCTAAAACACGGAATGATGCCAGTGTTATATTTTTTTTCTTCTAGGTTACATATATGAGGAGTTACCAGTGTTATATTTTTTTTCTTCTAGGTTACGTATACGAAGTTAGCCCTCTACTTGGCTCCTTCTTGAAGTCACCAGTAAAAGTTAACTTGTACCTTTCTTTATTTCTTGCAATGGTGCTTTGAAGCCTTTTTTTTTTTCCAGTCATCTTCATTTAAAAGATTTGTTTGTGTAAAGTCACACCTGTATCACTTAAATCACTCTCAGATATCTGTTCTGAACACTTCAATATTGTATACTGATTTTCCTGTTATTAATGTGTACTCGGGCACTTTTACTCTATGGTGGTGATGGAGTTGAGACAAAAACCTACCCATTGATCTCTGTGTGAGCATTCACCTCGTTGAAATTTGGATTGTGCTTGTTCCAAAGTGATTACTGTAAAAACAAGGTATGTTCGCTTGCATTTTAATTTTGCTAATTTTGCCAAGATTCACGAAATTAAAATACACGCAAAAGTTCTTGTCTTCACCATATGTGTTGAATGCTAGTGACAATTCGTGAAAATTTCATGCCGAAAAGAAGGCTGTTGGCCCCAATTCGTGGAAATTTCATGCGGCGAAGATACCTTGTTTTACAATAACTTTGTAGCACTTCGAAGCCTAAGAGTGCAAACCTCTGCTCAGTGTAGGGAGCTGTATACTTCATACTGAGCTGGATATTTCATAGAAGTTGGCACTGATGTGGATGTTGAGGAATAATCATTTTCATGTAATGTTTATTAGTTTTACAATCAGTTGTCAGCTTACATTCCACCCCACCCTGCCACACACACACACAAAGTATAGAGAGTGCCTGCAGGTTGTATAGGGTGCCAAAAGCTTAAGATGTAATTGATCTGTGTAATAATGGCCATCCTTTGCCAGCCTGCCACCTGCAGAAGATCTTGCTAAAGAAAGATTCATCAAAGTGCAGATCACATTTTTACTTCGTTCACTGGTAGCAAGCAGCGGCAAAATGTGGCCACTAGGGTGATAAGATTCATTAAAAGCATATAACTAATTGTACCTACTCATTATACCGGTAACATATTTTCATAAGATTCTGATAGTAGAAGAAAAGTGTGACAGTAATGCCAAATGGATATACGTGACACAAATTCTCGATAGGAAGGAAGACTCTTGGTTTCTTGTTTATTTCTTCTTCTTTTTTAAAGGGGGGGGGGGGGGGAGGAGGAGGGGTCGTTCATTATGGAAGTAAGACTTTGCTCGGTCCATTATAGTGGTAAGCCCCCACCTGTCACATGAACTTTTAATTGATGGAAACATTTTGTAAGCAGTGTGACGGGCACAGTGCATATTGATTGATGGTTGCCATTAGGCGGATTGACAGCATTATTTTCTTGGTATCACACTTTCAGTGTTTGTGTACACATGTTGCCTTTACCCGTCTCAGATGGTGCACTCTATACTTCGAAGTCTGTATAATGTGGGTGCCAGACAGGTTTAGGGCTTGGCCAGGTTACTTTGAATCTTGTGCACATACAATGCAATTTTCTTATTGTGTAATCAGTCTGAATCATGTTAAACAAAGTGCACACATACGTGAAAATCACGACAAACACATTGAATTTGACTCGTATGAATATTTCACATTCTACAGTTATCTTGAGTAGCTAGAGACATAGATTTCGTATCATGTCAACCTGTGCAGGAATACTGCAGTGAGCATAATTTCAACATTGTGGTTGCATAACGGCATTGATTTGCGACTGGATTTTATGTTCCTTAGTGATGGACAGTATTCATAAGGGAAAGTGTATTTCATGGTTTGGTTTTGAGGATTTGCTTAGCAACCAGGATGGTATCTGGAAATAGTCATTGTTTAAGATTTGAATCACTCTGTGACTATGATGCACTGATAGATGCTCAAGGGATTACTATCCATCTTCTACTGTATACGCTATATATTTCGCGGGGGTTTTATTTTCGCGAATTTCGCGAGTCGGGAGCTATTCGCGAAATTAACAACACGCGAAAATATTACCTTCCAAAATGAATCCCTTGCCTTGATGATACGAACATTTCAGTACTATAGTATACATGTACCATGTCACGGCTTACCGAACAGACCATACTGGCTAAGCTTGTCCACATCTACTTACAGAGAGCCAATCCATTATCGCAAGGGGACCACTCATCAGAATTCTAGCGCGATGGACTTAACCACTTCAAAAATGTTGAATTCTAACTTACTAGTTCGCAGAGTTTGGTAAGTTTTTTTCATGCAGTGTAGAACTAGTATCATTCTTATTTGCTAGTAAGTTGAAAATTCAAACTTTCTTTGCCACTTCATATTTTTTCTGGTCCCCCGATCGCGAATTTAACCACTCGCGAAAATGTGTGACAGCGGCAATTCGCGAAAATTTATGTACGCGAAAATTATAGCGTATACAGTATTTCATCTCTGTTTCGTATTGGTGTATGTACATCATTATATTCTTGGGCACACTCACATTACAAATGTTTTGAAGCCAAATACAATGCTAATACTCTCATATGGAGCTCGGCTACTATCATGTTTTCATATGACTTCCCGAGAGTTATACTTAGCACTCACTCTACTCCAGAGCAATTAATATTTCTCTTTCTGCGTGCAACATGATTCCTTTGACCCCACCCTCTAGCAAAAACAGAAAGAGCTAAAATTACTCCTACAGCGTTATTATGCATCTGTAAAATTCTCTTCGTATTCCTTTCCTTTGACCCCTACACAACATCTACAGTGGAACCTTATTAATAAAGAGATCGCATATAACAAAGCCCTTCATAGCAATGCAATTTTGCAGGATCCGACTCTTAATATTTTTGTTCTCGTTCTCAGATATTGTGAGAAACCCGATATAACAATATAAACCGTTATTTATCCACTAATACATCCAGTAGTCGTCATGGTTTATAGGTCCTCATAATTACAGGGTTCCCTGTACTACTTCTACTTCTACTTCTTATCTGCTGTCTCCGTCTTCTACCACAGTCCATTACAGCTGCATCACTTGTTGGGGACAGACAAGATGATTTCTATAGAATCGGGCAGTTTTAGCTGTCATTTATGTGCCAGTACAGTGAAAGTGCTGTGTGAAGAATCTCTCAGTCTGAGTAGGACTGAGCAATTGCCGTCCCTCATAGGCAGATTTACAAGGAATGTTCTGATATGCATTTCTAACATTCGGTTGTGCATGTATCGAGCTGAGATTGTCGGGATAATGCTGCATAAGTACAGAAAGTGTCTTCAAAAGAGATTTTGAGAAGAATTGGATGTGTGAAATCACACTGCAGAAGGTACTAGACTTTAGTTGTGCATGAAAAAGACTGGAGATGTGTTTTAATGGTAGTACAAATGGGTAATTTCCAGTGGTCAGCTATGTACTAATTAATTTTCGCTGAACAGTACTTGATGGATTGCTAGGAGGAAAGCTCAAATATTGCTGTTTCAGGGGTAGTGATGTTTAGAGAAGATAGATCCCATCTCCTTGTTTGTTATTTTGTTTTTCTCCCCAGTGTCTCAGTTCCCCGTGTAGACTCCCTGATGGCATTCTCTTGAATAACTATGTGCTGCACATTTCTGTTGTACGCCGTTCTCGTATAATTTCAGATGCGAATGTCTGTGGTGGGATATCGAGATGCGGCATGTCCCAACAGAGATGACAAACATGATTTCACAGTCTTTCTCCGATGAAATGTTTCGTGCATTGCTGCTGTCCAGTACCTCTAATGCACCGTAAAGAAGGATATATGTGAATACCAGTCAACGTCAACTGTATATTGTGTCGACAGGCGTTCACACGTACATTGTAACGATATTTGTTTCCTGTAGAGGGTCTTTCCACCACACACACAAACCATTACAGACTGCTCAATTCCATCACCCCTGTTTTCTACCCATCTCCATGTGAGTGTGACCAAACCTGCAAAATTACGTTCACGTTTATATATGTTTATGGCTCTTACGTTCTCTCTTTCTTTTTCCAATTTTTGTGCATTTGTTGGCCTGAGGCATCTTTATTTCTTGGCACCTGTGGTGGCCAGGACATAACCTCTTTCACCTGTTATTTGGATATTGTGTGACTTACGTGGCACGGCGAAAGCAATACATGTCGATGAGGAGAAATATATTTGAAGGAGCACAATATATATTATAACCATTCTTTTGCGTAGACAGGGAGAGGGGGATGTGTTTTTAAACCTGGAAATATTGAAAACTTTCTGTTATAAATTAGGAAACCACCTATGATAGACGGTACATACGTACTGGCAATTTTAGCTTTATTGTTGTACTCTCACATATTTTTCCTGTTTTGGTCAAAGAAGTATTTCATCTCTACCTTTGCGTGCAGCTTTGCATCTGAGTAAGTTGTATACTTGCTAGGAAGTAACAGGAAGTTGATTCTGTGAAGTAATCACTTAAGATTTAGGGGTGGATCTCGGTTTCCTGTGTATTGGTTTTGATGAGAATGGAGCTGGTGTGGAAGTGACAGCTGTGCCCCTAGCCCTAAAAGTTATTCAAAGATCTCGGTGTTCATAGACACGAAGGATTTGGGTTCTTGTCATGGTCAGCCCTGAGATGTGTCCGTCCAATCCAACAGATGACTATACTCATGAAAATGATGCTGGTATATATCCCTGTGTGGTCATTTTGTCCAGTGGATTGGCCATTTTTAACATCTTCAGTGAAACTTGTCCGTTACACCTGGCTCATGGCTAATCAATTCATGTGTTCTAAAGCTGAGGTGATCACCAAGTTGTCAGAATGAAAAGGGAAAGAAGTGATATATTTCCATGAAAGTATGAATGCATATATTTGCCTCAGTGTATGCTTATACAAAAAGTCTTACTTTAATATTGAGAAAACTGGCATAGGGCTACATCGTTGGTGTGAAGCAATGAAATGATTGAGCCCATGTATGCTCCTTCTTATATATTTTGCAGGATTGAAATATAGACAAGTGCCCAAGATTATATGCATGTCAAAAAAACAAAGGTAAAAATGACAGTAATTGTAATCTGGAGGAAAATGAGTGAAAGTTTCACTAAATAGAATAAGAGGATTGTTATGTATGGTTATGTATGGTTATTAGACAACTAGCCTGAGAAGATATGTGAACACTGTGAAAAGTGCTGTAAAACCAGAAATTTTCATATGCATGAATCTCTTAACAAATTTCGCACCGAGCCAAGATTTGTGGAAGTAAAATGCGTGGGAAAGTTTGGTCTATGCAAAGCATTGAACGCCAGTGCCAATTTGCAAGTTTCATGTTGTGAGTGTTTCTGGTTTAATGGTAATGCAACTCTTTATGGGGGGGGGGGGGGGGGGGGGGGTAGGTAATTGATGATCAGGTTTGGGTGATATTGGATGTAAAGTTGCAGAAATCAGTGGATTTGAGTTGCTCAATTATAAAAATGAATGTAGGAGGAGACCTGTACGAATTGTACTTGACATTATAGAGAGGACCCATGACATGTTATGAAAGGGCAGTAAGTGTTTAAAATGGATCGTGCATGGTCCATTCACAGATTCGTGTGATTTGGAGACGCTGAGGATTCCAGAACTGTTTTGTTTGTATGATATATACAGAGAGATTTATAAACTGTACAAAAAGCTATTTACGTGTACATGTATGTGGGTGTGTTCTGGCATTAATGTGATCTGTTCTAATGTTGTAGTTTTGTGCTGTGCCTCAAAAAATGCAGCTACCTTTTCTCCCTGAGATATCTCTCTATACTGAATGTTGCTATTACAGTTGAACCTCTCTTATCCGGCCTCCCTTTATCCGGATCTCTCTATTATACGCACGCAATCTCGCCGTGATTTTTTTAAAAATAATTACGGGAGGAAAGGGGCATTACCAACTCCTTGAGAACTCCTACACAAGCACACATGAATTACTTATACTTGATACATTTCTTAATAGTTATTTAGGTAAATAATCCCAAGAATTTATAAAAGAAAATGATTTCATTTTTGCAAACACGAACCTCTATTTTGGGGTCTGTTACTGAGTGTAACAATGAAAAGGTTGCAGTATACACATTACTACATGTGGTACTACAATGGGCTACTGTGCATGTGTATGTATATTATGTACATGTATAAAGCATTGAGTCTCCCGTATCCGGCCAAATCCCTTATCCGGATGAGCCCCGGTCCCGACTTGTCCGGATACGAGAGGTTCAACTGTACTTTCCTTAATGTACTAAGGCAGGAGTTTAGTTTAGTATGGAAGGTTTAAGGGAAGGAAAAAATTTACAGTTTAGTCTGGAGTATTTCTTGAAAGCAGAAACTGAAAATGAATGCACCAGTATTATGATTATCCATGGAATTATTTTTCATACTGATTTTAAATGTTTTGGGATTGTTCTTTTCTTTTGTCAGGATTCTTTAAAGGTTGTGTATACTTGACAGCATCGAAATATTTACCATATTTGCTGGTGTATTAACTGCACCTATGCATCAACTGCATACCTGGGTTTTGGCGAGATTGTTATTTTATCATTATTCTTTTTTTTTTTCTTCTTTTTTTAAGTGGCAGGCGTGACACCTACAATAACATCAAAAGGTTGTCTTGTCTTTGTATTCAGAATGAATTCAGAATCACTGTCTTGTCTGCTGAACATCATTCTTTTCAGGCAGGAGTTGGAAATGTCTGCCGTGCTGAGTTTTATTAAATATGCCTGCAAAGATGCTGCAGAATGTACACATTTTTTGATATCTGCTACAAAAACATGATACAAGGATAACATCCTCTAGAAATAGACAAAATTTTGTGGGCACAAATTTTATCTGTTACCATGCATCAACCACACCCCATTTTCAAGGCCCTTTCTTTTTTCTCTTTTTTTTTTTTGGGGGGGGGGGGGGAGGAATGATGTTGATACACCAGGAAATATGGTACTCTGTTTAGTGTTATATGCACACCAATCCCTTTAACCTCAAAGAGATGATTCATTTAGCATAATTCCTAACAAAGAAGTGTTCATGAGGTGTACATTTCTTGTGAATATATAAGATATACAAGAGGAATGACATAATCAGTGTTTCCATGGGAACCAGACGCAAACTCCTTCATGCATTTTACTTCTGTGTTCTTCGTGTAATGCTATGATGTGTATGCAGGAGATTGTTACCATGTGTAATCTGCTGATGGTGTGGTATAGGAAGATTAATTTCTCTATCTATGTTCGTTTCACTTTTCCATGTCGTGATATGTAAAAATAAATTTCAATTGAATTAATATCTTGAATTCGCCTCTGTTTGATCGAATGATCTTTGGCGTCGATTGGCTAGTTTCGATGAAGGCATTAGCAAGGTGTATGAAAACACGAAGTGCCAATAGGTTGCAATTCAGCAATATTATCGAGGACTGGGTAAAATGACATATAGAGAAGGAAGGGAAAGTGGATACTGTTTGCAAGGTCATTTTAGAACCGGAAAAACTTAGAAGAAAAATCGTTTGGCAGTATCAACATCTCTTTCAGTCTCATCTTACCAAAGAAACACACAGCCACTTGAAGCTCGACTTACATATTAACCTACTCTGAATTACCACTCCCTGTTTGAGCTGTTTGGATGGACTCTTTTAGTCAGTGTGGAAAGATAAAACAAGAAAAAAAAAAAAAAAAAAACAGAATGGGTAGAGGCTGTAGTAACCCTCTCTGTGCCAGGGACTTTGGACAGTGTGTACAATGCTATGGGTTTTTCTGTGTCAATCAACGCTCAAAGCACACAAAGGCCCGAATTCACGAAGGTGGTACAAATGAAACCATGGTTTAAACCATGGACAAAAACATGGAGCACCAAGTGTCGCACAGAATATTTCGTTAAGAAATTGGTCATATCGTCGACAACAAAATTATCATTTTATGGGCGAAATGTTCATTTAGTTACAAAATGTTGTCATTTCGTTACAAAATAATCATTTCATAACGAAATATTCCATGCGACACTTGGCGCTCCATGGTTTTTGTCCATGGTTTAAACCATGGTTTCATTTGTACCATCTTCGTGAATTCGGGCCAAAGGGTTAACTCGTTCTGTGTCCAGTGTAATTTGGACAGTTTGTTCAATGCTATGGAGTTTTCTGTGCCAATCCGCACTCAAAGCACACAGAGTTAAACATAAAAAGATTTCGAAAGGAGCCAGTTATGGGCATAAGTTCCACCTGTTTTCATGAAGCAGCAGAATTATTTCGAGCTATGAGGGTGGTCTAATCAGGTGAGGTTATTATAACATCACTTCACAAGTTAAATTTCCCTTTGACCTGCACACTTAAAGGTAGTCAAACCTGTCTTAGTGACCACCTGTCTATAGCGGCCATCTGCCATATACAACTACTAAAAACAATTCCCTCCGAGAGAAAAACCATGTTAAAGAATCTGTCTATAGCGATCACCTGTCTACGATGGCCACTTTTTCCGTCTCCTTGGGTGACTGCTATTGACAGGTTTGGCTGTATCTGTACCATTTTCAAATTCAAAATAAGCAAATAATAGATGACCATTGGACAAGGTGCAAAGCGATGACATCACATCTACTATGCTCCCATTGTTAGGACCAATATTACTGTTTCATGAGAATATATAAAACTGAAAAAGTTCAGATCCTCTTGCTACCATATACCACTCTATACACACAAATTCCACCTCGTGCTTTTGTAGGGAAACTAACAAACGAACAAGCCTGAGGCTTCGGGTATCTACACTGAGCAAGCTGATTGTAACTTCTTTTTTATTGCTTTCGAAGGTATATTGACACATGTTCTTTGACAATAAATAACTGAGAGCATCATCTCTCTCTATATATATACCTATACATTTATATGTATATGCATGTATATATGAATATATATATATATACTTACATGTATATATGTGTGTGTGTGTGTGCAGATAAAAATATTTATAATATATACTTGCACAGCTACACTGTATGTCAATTTCTCCCTGCCCCTTCCTCTCTCTAGTCTTTCCATTTTCTTCAACATACGTGTCCATCATATGTATCGATGCATGGAACTATCAACCTATCTATTAATTTATCTCTTTCTCTCTCTCTCTCCCACACACACACACACACACGCGAATGTATATACATGTATGTATTTATATATACATATACATATATAATTATAATTATATATAATTATATATATGTACATGTATATAAATATATATCTATATGTATATAATGTATATGTATATATTATATTTATATATAGTGACTTTGATATTATATATATATATGTATATATGTATATATATACTCCTAGATGGGTCATTTGGAAGACATTTCCATTTGTTTTATATGCAAATTTTAAAATACATGTTCAATGGCAATTTACGCAATGGAGACACGAAAATTGTCTCCTTAATGACCAGTTGTGTCCCTAATGAAGACACTTCCCCCCAATATGTCTCCCTAAGGTGCCAACTAGGGATATATATATATATATATATATATATATATATATATATATATATATATATACATGTATATATGTGTGTGTGTGTGTGTGCAGATAAAAATGTATATAATATATACTTGCACAGCTACACTGTATGTCAATTTCTCCCTGCCCCTTCCTCTCTCTAATCTTTCCATTTTCTTCAACATACGCGTCCATCATATGTATCGATGCATGGAACTATCAACCTATCTATTAATTTATCTCTCCCTCTCTCTCTCTCCCACACACACACACACACTCAAATGTATATACATGTATGTATTTATATATACATATACATATATAATTATATATAATTATATATATGTACATATATATAAATATATATCTATATGTATATAATATATATGTATATATGTATAGTGACTTTGATATATATATATATATATATATATATATATATTTATATATATATATTATATATATACAAATTATTGGGAAAAAGGAAAATGAAATGAAATGTCATTTTTTTTTTGTTCGTTATATAAACAACCAAAGGGTGGAATACTGTAAGGCAACAACTGTCTAAATCAGTTCCATGACATTTGCTCCTAAGACAATATTGCTCCCATCTGCATGCTAAGCCAAACATACATTTTACCCACAAACATAACCCTAACCCTAATCCTAATCCTAACCCACATCAAACCAAACCTCAACCCTATCACAACCCTAACCCTAATCCGAAGTCCTTGGAGAAAATTAGACCGGAGCAATGGCATGTCGCAGGAGCAAATGTCGTGTCACCATCTAAATCTACACATCTAATTGTGGAGACTGTTTCTAGGTTTGTTTCCACTTTTTATGTTGGAATTCAAAATAACATAAATGCCTTAGGCCCTGATTGTCCAATTTTGATCACTTAGGATCCAAATATATTTCGTTTACATGTAGTATTTTTTATCATTAGGCCCTATTATCATTATTATTATTATCATCATCATCATTATATAGGCCCACATGATTGTGTAAAAGTACTTCTGTAAGGCCTGATAGTTTTTGTTTGTTTGTTTGTTTTTGTTTTCTGGTGCCACTTACGGGGTAGAGAAGGGGGGCCAAAGTGGTTACACCCTATATATTCCTATGTATTGTGAAAAAACAAAACAAAAACAAAAACAAAAACAGATGGACTGGTTCAACCGGCCCTGTGTAGGCCTCAAAGATCATACGCTGTGATATCTCTGCCGTTTATACTCACCTGCCCCGTGAATAAAATGATGCGCTTTATAAACCACCTATAAACAGATTACGTAACTATCAGTGCAGCGTCATTGAACTGCGCTGTGCATACCTGTTCGGAGTCTTTTTATACGGCTGTACATGGATTTGCATTGAATCGGGGCGTGGTCTCCAAACGAGAAGACAGCTCCAGACGGACAGACCGGACGGATGATGTAATCACCACGCGATGACCCGCGTTTGGCGCCTTCGACGCGCGCGTACGCGTACGCACGATTGTTCGCCATCCTCCCTGACTGCGAACCTTTTCAGTCTGCTGCCCTCTCACGTCATTTTCGAGGAGACGCCCTTAGAAAAGCAATTCGTATTGCCAATTTAAAGATTGTTCTCTTACGTAGGATTTTTAAGCAGAGCGTGAAGAAGAAAGAGCTAGGCAAGATTTCATTAGTCACATCACAGACCGAAGATGGGGAAATGATAACACCTAGGTTCAACTGTTTGTTTGCTTTTTGCATTACTTTTTATTTAAGCTATGTTAATTAGAGCTGTGTGTTGAAAATAAAATGAAATAAGATAGAATAAACAAATAAATAAATAAATAAATAAATAAAAATAAGTAAATGAAAAGATAGATGGATAAATAAATAAGTAATTTAACGAACAAATAAATAAATAAAAAGGTGCTGGTACAAAATATCGTGCATATATCGCTCTTTTTCTATCATGTATTATTCATATTCCTCTTTATCAAATTTTACATTTACTTAGCTATTTATAATTCCAGAAATGCATTTGTAAATCAATTAGTCAATGAAGAGACATCAACTGTATGCCGTTTAGTATTAGCTCATTATAAGAAAGTATAGGTTTGAGTGTTAAACAAAAGTAGGGGGAAGCCTTCTGCATAATATGGCCGCAAAAGACGTTAGATTGATATTCTATGCCTGCGAACCGCTTTATTCCTGTCCGATATCTATTTCAACTCTTAAACTGTTGTTCCTGCGATGCCATCTAGATTCTTCTTTTTTTCCGTCACGATAGAGGTATTTCGTTGGTAATCAATAGGCGGATTACACCGGTTACATAATCATTCTCGTTGACATACCACAGTGTACCGGGAAGTTATCTTGAGTCGTGGCGTTTAGAATTTTCGGCTCTGTTTCAAGAGTTGTGTGCAAAGTAAACGAAGCTGTATATTCCTCCTGCTCTCTCTCTCTCTCTCACACATATATACACAACATACACGTACACACCCTCTTCAAAGACATATCTAAACAAAACTGAACTTTCTAAAACAAGAAATGTTGCTCCTAAGTACTATGATTATGGTGGACATCAATACAAATCTCGGCAAAGAAAAATAATCTGAGAAAAAAAAAAGAAGAACGTGCTGAGCGGTACTTCACATGCTCCATTATACCAATAACACACAACGTGTCTTGTGGAAACACATACTAGTACTTGATCGTGAAGGATTTTACAAACCACTTGCTCTCCATTTGCCCGGGGTAACGAAACACCACTTTATAATCTATTGGGCTAATGAAAATTAATGAGAATAATCTGGCCGTAATAAGGACATGGGTCCTTACCTACTACGCACCTTTGCGAAAGAGGGATGATGATGATTATCATCATTATTACTGTTATTAGTAGTCGTAGTATTATTATTACCATTAGTAATAGTAATATAGTAGTATAGTAAGTAGTTGTTGTTGCTGTTGTAAATCATTATAAGCAATGTCATTATTTAATTTCTTTATTTGGGGAATATTGTCTACTAAGTGAGCATCATCCCATATTAAAGCTAATTTTGATCGATGGAGAAAAATATGAGAATAACTGTGAGCTGCTGATGTAATTACTTCACAGTTGTCCAATCGGTATGGAGGTATGCACTGTGGTACAGTGGACAAGACTCTGGACTTTCAAACCGGAGGTCTCGAGTTCGAGATCCTCCATGTGTTGCGACTTTACGACGAGATATTTCTATACCTCTCGATACAAATCATGTATACAAAGGTGGGTAATCCTCCTTATAAGTGCCGGGATAGTAACGATGATAGAGCCTCCAGGGGGGGGGGGGGGGGGGGGGGGGCATTTCATGAAGGAACTTGTCGGATAAAATATCTGACAAGTCAATTATATCCGACAAGTTCAGAGAAATCAGCCAATCAGACTAAAGAATTTCTCAAAACTTGTCGGATATAATTGACTTGTCAAATATTTTCATCCGACAAGTTCCTTCATGAAATACCCCCAGACCTAAACACTTATAGCTACCCTTGCGTAGAATTAAGATCATAATTATTGTCATTATTACAACCCCCGTGTATCTTATAACGGTTACAGCTAGTTATTCCGAAGGTTCGTTATTCGGAAGGGTCTTCAGTCCGAAGATTCGTTATTCCGAAGGTTCGTTATTCCGAATTTCATTTTCGGATTAACAAATCTTCGGAATAACGAACCTTCGGAATAACGTCACAATAATGTTCGGATTAACGAACCCTTTTTCGTTTTCGGAATAACGAACATCTAGGTATAGGGAATTTGTGTGTTTCGGATTAACGAACCTTCGGAAAAGCGAACCTTCGGAATAACGAACAGCACCCACCCCACACCCTTGAGTGCTGTCGTGCAAGGAGGTATCTTACCTTCCTATATAGGATGTAACTTGTACGTTATCACGAGAAAAGAAATTTAGATGTTCAACAAAAAGTAAAAGTAATAACAGAATATACTGTTTTTACAGAAACTGAATTCAGAATTGAAAGAGAAAGATTTTTTTTATGTTCTTAGAAAAAACAGTAAAAGTTACAGTCTCACGGGACAAAAAGAGATAAAGAAAAACAAACAAACAAACAAACAAACATACGAGGATTCAATTATTGTTCTGTGCGGTACAATTTTCCTAAATCATAATTATGGTTTGTATTGCTTATGCACCTATCTTTTTACAGATCCTCACAGCCATGAAGTTGCATACTTTTTTGTGTAAATGCATTGTCACAGAAACGCGAAAAGAAATCCAGCATAAAAATATATTCTACTGCTTTGTTAGTACCTGTTCAAACTCTCACAATTATTTCATCTTCTTGTCTTGCCAGAAATATTATTATCTCTCTCTACTTTGCCCATATGGATGCCAAAGTTTTATACACGGAACTACAACAATAAAAAGAGGTGACTTATGTACGTTAGCAACCATCCGCTGTATACGCAGGTTAGCCAACATAGAGGGACCACAAAATAACCACCATTTTAATCTATTAATTTCCGTCTTCCTGATCGTACAAGTCTTCTGCGTTATTTCGAGGGAGCATTAACCCCCTGTTATAGCACGTACGTGTCCCGAATCGTCAGTCTGCTCCGCTTGTAGTCAAGACCGTGTGGATTTCAAAATCCTGGAACTTCCTCGTTGTCTGTTTTATGGGAAAGGCGCGTGATACACGACTCTCTGAGAAGACCCACTTATACGTGTTTGCTTCTAAACAAGGAAGTGGTAGCAATGAAATAAGTGAAATATGATAAATTCGTCCACGGGCTTTCTTCTCTCCCCCCCCCCCCCCCCCCCCGTCTCTCTCTCCTCTGCATCCCCACCCCACCCGCAATTATTGTCACAGTTTTCCTACGGCCGTGATTACAGAAACACCCTCGATGGAGAAGGTTTTACTTCCTGTATGTAAAATCCATGAAAGCGCATACATTATTATAACACCATCCTATACTCTCACCAGCGCGCTATAGAAAGCAGAAGCATTTTTTTTTTTTCACGCCCATCATTTCCTTGTCCTGCCAGGCAAGATGAGCTATCAGATAATTACTTGCCAGCAAGTCTTAATGCCATCCGTTTTTAAACAGTCCACAGTACCCGCCTATACCATCCGAAAGTCTGACATCCTAATTGCTACCATGATATCCTGTTGCATTTTTTGGCTCCCCCGACTTTTTCTTTACCACCAATACTTGTTGGTGGTTTGTGTGTTTGTTTGTTTGTTTGTCTGTTTAATTCTCAACTTCTGTTAAAGCACTCACATAATTGCACAAAAAAGGAAAAATATCTTGGGTACAAGATTAGAGACAGCTTTACACAAAATTAAATGTGCGTATTATTTATCATGATGTTCGATGAACTCTCAGAAAGATATAAAGTTGCCTTACAATGTCGCATGGATATAACGTCACTAATGAGCATTACTGCTCGTTTGTTTTATACATGAAATGTAAGTGAAGTCAAATCGGAATCAGCTGGAAATACAAGGTTTTCTTTATGGCTCATGAGATAAACTCACCAATATCATAAAATGTGCTCATACCGCACGACTCCACGACTATGATGATAGGGCAAGTTGATTTTCCCCATTAACTTTAACAAAATATTTTTTTTTGTTTTTTTCATATTCACAGCAGTGTATTTCTAGGGTTTATTATGTCAATGACATCGCGGCCATTCAGTCATGTTTACACTGTAGAAGCCAATCCCGAAATCACAATGGGACCGCCTCCTAGCTGTTTGTCGGCTACCTGTCCTTATTTTACCAGAGTATAGTCAGATATGGCTCAAACTTTCGGAGGTCTATATACTGCTTTCGTTCATCAGTTTCACCGATTTCATTCTTCTTTTTCTTTTTTGTGTGGCATATTGTGCTTGGTTAACAGTTTGCTGACTATTGAATGATTTTTAGGCAAAATGCCGTGAGTTGTTGAAACCACTGTCATGGTGATAGCATTGCAAAGAAGCTGAATAAATCACGTGGATTGCAGACAATGTCAGTTTAAAGCGGACAATCAACCTCAAACGACAAGAAATCCATACAGACTGCATTGCAATGAACGTCTGTTCATTAACGTTACCTCGTTTCAGATATAGCTAATTAAGAGCTACTGGCAGTTCAGTCTATAGCAATTCTGAAATATTTTGACTTTGAATTCGTGGACTCTTGATAGAATCCAGCCCTTCCAGATAATACATTAACAATCAATCACATCGTGCCTACAGGTATAACGAGCAGTATTCGTCCACGTTGATGGATGGAAATTGCGTGCGTTAATATTGTAACAGAGTATATATATAGCCGTCATTATAAGTGGTTGCAAGTTAGGTCACAAGTTGTCCACTCTCTGGTAGTGGGATTAGACGCAAGAAAGTAGGCCTATAGCAAGGAGTTTATATCGGATAATTCCTTGACTATATAGTGTACAGGCCGACCTACATGCCATGTACGTCACTGCATGGCGACACCATGGAGCTACATGGTTATAATCGCGGGTACACATCAACACCCCTGTCTCTTTTTATTGCTGGTAAATGTTTGTTTCTTACATTTTTTTTTCCTCTCCAGTTTCTTCCCATATAGGCTTTGTGAGTTACAATGAATACTTTGTCTTATTGGTATAATGTGTAACTGAAGTCATCAATTGAGTGCTATCCATACAGGACTTCGAGCTTGACTATTGGCAAACATTGATAAAGAGAGATCATTAAAGTGATGACAGAACGTTTCTATGCCCCATTGAGCACACGTGAGTGAGTGATGACGTGCTATTAAAGCATTGAGCTAGCTCTATGGTTAAAGGAGACCTCCGGATGATTTTTCAGACTTTTACATTCAATTTTCAGTAACTATATTGTTTCCACTGGGTGCAGAATGTCTGAATAGATATAGTGATTTGGATGACTAGTAAGTACTTTTTCAAAATTTTTCATTTTCAGTGAACAAGGATGATGACATGGTAGCCTTACCATAGGCATAATGCACGAGTGGGGGCTCAAGGAAGCAGAACAAAAGAAGAAAACATGCATGCATGAATTCTACAAAGGTGAAATTGTTAAGCAAGCTATATTGTAATGGAATTACATTGCTACATCTTATTTTCTGAGATATGTTAGCCTCCTTTGTCATCATCCTTGTCCAGTGTTTATTTCTTATTTTTATTTTTTTTTGTGGGGTGCAGAGTATTAGTTTCTTCGATCTATAGGATCAAAATAAATTCCGCAAATCTATACAGTCATGGAGCTATCGATTTTGTACTACAACGTGTGAAATTATGAAAATCGTCCGGAATTCCCCTTTAATCTTATACAGAGTCAATTTGGGTGGGTGGGTGCTATTTATCCAGCGAGGAATAATCATATTTGGTAATCGAGGAAACTTATATTGCGTTGTTTCTCACCACATGTGCTCGGTGGGAAACAGAAGGGACAGAAATGAATTGCACGAATTATCATCCTCTACAATAAAAATCAGAATGTTTATCGCATATCTTTATCTTCATCACATTCCTAAAGCAATATTTCAATCATTTAGTTCCAGATAAAATGCTAACAGGAGATAACAATGGTTATAATGCATACCATTGATATGAATAACGGTGAGTTGGATCTAAAATGCGGAAGTAAGATCATTTTATACAATGTGAAAGGTCGCAGAAACTCGAAAGACATTTTATGACTTTTAAAATGCGCTTTGGTTCAATCTTTTTTCCAAATGTCTTCACCATAATCTCTATTAGATTGTAGTCCTCGTTGTGCAGATATTGAAATCGTCAAGATAATTATTCCTCAGTCAGTAGTTATGACGGCAGCAAAGTACATGTATTATGATGCATTTGAAAGCAGAGTGAGTACGTTATCAATAGTGGTGATGGTCGCTAACCTTATCGTTTGTGGGTAAAGATCCATTCAGTTGCGGGGGAAACCCAATGCTAGTATAGCACTGTCACTTGAAACAGACAAACTAGCAAGTAAACGAAGATTAATTGGTTTCGTCACTTTCACACTAAAGTGTTGTCATTGTTACAATTTTTTCCAGCTATTGCTTGTAATAATTCATTTATTGGTGACCCTTTTAGCTGCCCTGCTATCCTCAGACGGTCTACGCCGCAGGGAGGGGAGGGGAGGGGTAGCACTGCAACCTTGGATGCTGATGTCATTGGGCTCATTGCCAGTGCACTGGAGAGGAGTGGAAGATGGGATGAAAAAGGGGCGAGCAAAAAAAAAAAATATGACAGGCAGATGAAGACGAGGAAAGAGAAAAGGAAGAGGAAGAAGGTACTCGATCTCACCAGGGTGTAAGTCGTATGCGTTTGAGGATACGTGTGCATGTTTGGGGAAGTTACTATGTATTATGTTTAAACACCACGTTAAATATAATGACCGGGTTCTGTAAGTGATTTCAAAGGTCCAAACAGTAACTGTGCAGAAAACGTCCACTCGTTGCAAAACGGTAATTGGTTTCTTTATTCTTCTCTCTCTCTCTCCCCTCTCTCTCTACACACGCACACACACACACACACACGTATATATATATATATATATATATATAATATATATATATATATATATACAGAGAGAGAGGGGGAGAGAGAGGGAGAGAGATGTAATGTAGGACCCTATAACACTCCAAGAAAAATTGGTTCCTTTGCACCTTTAAAGGTGCAAAGTTGCACCGGTTCTGCACCTCCAAAGGAGCAAAAGTTGAACCTATTTTGCTCAGTGTTTAACATACGTACATATACGCACCTGATGACACGTAGGTGATTAACGTGCGTATTATTTACGTTTTTTATTTTGTTTTAATCTGTGAAGTTATCCCTCATTTGGTTTCAATGAGATATAACTGGGATTACTGATGTATTACTATAAGAACAACGGATCCCCGTGACTGTGTTAAAAGCCACTCCATTCCGAGTATCCCATGATGTTTTTCAAGTGCTTTGAAAACTCGTAATTCGAGAGAGAGGTCCTGCGGTATACCAGTCAATCGTGTTTGTGCGGAGATGTGCAAGTTATAGCTTTCGGTTCTTGTTTCGTTTTCATGTCATACCAGCAATTATGGGAAGCCCGGGCCTGCAGTCTGATACATGTAATAAGATACATTTCTCCCGACATCGGAAGACGTATTTTACGTTTTAGATCGGCGAACAGCTTTCCGCATTGTATACATGTGTTATTGTTTCTAGTTTTCGTCCTTCTCGTAGAAGATATCACTTTTCGTCGTATTCTCTCATACTTTTATGCCCTTCCTTCCTTGCCTTGCCCCTCCCCTCTGCTTTCATCTTTATTTCCTATCATTCTTTCACATTTTGAGCTCCTCGTCATTACTTCGACCAAGGAAGTCGTTAATTCTGTCGGCGTTTGTTTCATTTGTTCGTTTCTGTATCAGTTGGCAAAGTTCTAGGAGAAAAAAGTGAAAGAAAATGGATTTAGATTTCAGGGATGGGTAGCTTGACAAAGGAGCAGATTTTATGTCTTTCCTTTTCAATTTTCTTATGTGAAACAGCCTCACCTTCTGGATCCAGGAATATACTAAATAATCCTTTTCACTTCGCGATATAGGCAGTTTCAACATTGGTGCCTCCTCACCAAATCCCAAGATATTTGGTAAAAAAAAAAATACAGAGCAATTTCACAGTGTGGTCCATTAACACCTACCAAAACTCAAATGGGATACTGGCAATGTACTGGTCGTGACAATCTCGAACCGTTTTATCTTTCCTATATTAAGGTTCGTGAAAAGAAAAAGAAGTGCTTATAAATGAGCTCCCTTCGAATAGGCCTGCACTTTCCAAGCACTTTCCTGTGCAGTTAGGTTATCACCGCTTTATTGTGGAATTCACCTTGTTGTGTAATTTAGGCCTACCTTATCTATACCTAGTTACTCAATACCCCCTCATCAGCTGGTGTTGGACTAAATAGTCTCAGTTTAGAACGTTAACCCATTTATCACCGCTAATGGGTGGGGCTTATTCTCGGTGGAGATTATAGTGTCTTTGGCGCCAATTAGATTCCTCGATCCGAGTGGGCAAGTCAAAACGTCTATTTTTGTGATGGACGACGTTTATAACAAGAGCCTTTAGTAAGCTAATGAACTACAGTATATTGTGTTTTCGGAGGGGTACTTATTCGGCAGCTCAATAACAAATTCCACAAAAACGTTTGCCTGATTGTGATGTAAACTTTTATTTACGTACTGGTGTCTCTTTGTCTTCATTGGGGGAAAAAACTCATAAAAGTTCACCTTCCTCTTTGTGTTCAAGTGAACTTTGAGGAAAATAATGAAGTCAAACAGACGGAGAAGAGTTTCATTTATATTGGACAGGTATTAAAAAAGAATGAGAGATATCATAATTTAGCATATATATGTATATATATATATATATATATATATATATATATATATATATATATATGTGTGTGTGTGTGTGTGTGTGTGTGTGTGTGTCTGTGTCTGTGTCTGTGTGTAAAAGGGAATGAGTGATGTCGGCACAAACTACAGTATAATATGTAATTAGACAAAGCTGTGATTTCGTCACCTCAAAACTCTCCCATTATTTCTAAAAAAAAAAGAATGTCGTCATCAATTATTGCTCATCTTACAACCTGAAGAGAGGCAGACAAACTTCGATCAACTGAAGGCAACTTGAACGTGAAGTGATGTTTCCCTTTAATATCATTGTTTTTCAAACATGGGCTTTCTCTGTAGGCGCTGACCTGACTCGTTATTTAATATCGTGCTGGTATGCAATAGTCATACAACACAGCTTTGTCAGGAAGATTGTGATAGTCGCTTTTGCAGACCCAGGACATCTCGTATGTTTATTATGATTGATCTTCCAATATTGGAATTATGCAGGTATCGCCTCATCGTGAATAAGGTTATTCCCATAATATCACTTAAGTATTTGGAAGGTATATAAGCCAATGCAGGGCGAAAGATTCTGTTTTGTTTTTGTTTTTTGTTTTTTGTTTTGACCCGCGTGTCACATCATGGCTGCGACGGCGGACTTTGTAACTTCTTTACAAAGGGGTCATGATTGACGTCACGCAAATATGTGTCCTTTTAGACACTATCATTATTTTGCCCTGGCTGTTCCATTTCGTTACCGTCCCTCCCGGTTGTCGATCATTAACGAGGAGTAAAGGAGTGGCTCTGCACTTACTGAAGTGTTGGACAACGTTGCCCCGAAATGCACTCATGAGATTTCTCTATTACTTAGGTCTATACAGGGAGGTGAATTTCCTCTCACACCTCCCTCGTCTATACCATGTCAGGGAGGTGAAAAGAAACCTCCCTGACTATATGGCCTACACTACTTCTACTACTCCTACTGCTATAGTGCTACGTATACTGCTGCTGTTGCTACTACATGTACTACTCTACTACTGCTGCTACACTGTACTCTCTAAAAAAAAAACGAATGAAAATATTCACTCTCAAAAGAGTGAATACAAAAAAGAGTGAGTTTCGAGTGAAATTGGAGTGAATTTTGGGTGAAAATTTTCATTTTCACTCATTTTGGAGTGACGTCAGGGATCACTCCAAAATCTTCGAGTGATCCCTGACGTCACTCCAAAATGAGTGAAAATGAACATTTTCACTCAAAATTCACTCCAATTTCACTCGAAACTCACTCTTTTTTTTGTATTCACTCTTTTTAGAGTGAATATTTTCACTCGATTTTTTTAGAGAGTACTACTATTACTTCTACTTCTACTACAACAACAACAGCAACAACAACAACAACAACAACTACTACTACTACTACTACTACGACTACTACTACTACTACCACAACTACTACTACTACCGTTAAATCCAGCTTTTTTAATGTGCCCCTTTAGGTTCATGTGTGTATCAATAAGTCACTGTGCGAAGTCCTGCAAACAGTGTAAAATTTTTGATTGTGCGGTTGGCCTCACCACTCATTGCTATGACTCATTGTCTGATTATGCCACATGGTCCATAAGAAATCTTTTTTTTTTTTTGCTAATGTCTCTCAACTACTCACCGAAATAGAACTTAACCGCTGCATTGTTCGTCGTTTCTGCTGACAATTTGCCAATGAAGAGCCTCGCTCATGTGTAACCATACCATAGCAAGATCAATATTATCATGCATACGGCTTCATCAGAGAAACACATTTTGTATAACAAATTGCACTCCTCACACATAAGGGCACTTCTCATTTGGTTTAAATGCATCATGACATTGCAACTGGGGCAGTGGATCATCTCCTCTGAAGATCAGGACAAAAGTTCGCCATTCGTCATATTGTGAGTGAACCTCTCAAGATGGAGGAACCGGTTAGCTTGGCGAATCTTGCAACCATGGCAACAGCCGTCGTCACCTCAAGGAACGTCTGAACGGTATAGGAAGAGCATGAAAAAGAGGAAGAGGGGAAGGAGAACTGGTATCAGAGGTAAAGGCGTGGACGGGAGAAGGGCGTGGTCAGGATGGAGAGGGAGATAAGGATGATGAAGAGGAGGTGGTTGAGGATGAAGAGCATGGGAAGGGATGATTTTGAACATTATAATCTGATGGGATTAGAGAAAAGAAGGAGGAGACAAAAAGGGAGAAGGGAAACTTTGATTCGAGGAGAAGCAGGAGGAGTAGAGGAATATCACGCGATACGAGGACAAAAAGACGGGAGTGTAAGAAAAAAAGAAAGAAGGGAACTGGGTGGGGTGCTATAAGGAAGAATATAATTATTATCAAGCAAAACCATACAGGAGCAGAATCAGATGGATAAGGAAATGGAAGAGATTTAGGTCGAGGAAGATGAGGAGGAGAGAAAAAAAAAGAGGAAGAAGAGGAGGAGGAAGGAAACAGAAAGAAAGGGAGACGAAGAAGGAGCAGCAGCAATTTTGAGTGTAGGATTCAGGACGATAAGGAGGAGGGAGAAGGAAAAGGAGGAGGGGTTTGAGGATGATGATGATGAGGAGGAGGAGGAGGAGGAGAAGGAGGAGGAGGAGGAGCGAAAAGAAAATGGATTTTATAAGATAGGACGAGGAAGAGCGTCGGGGTAAATAAAAGAAGGAAGATGAACACGAAAAAGACAATTTATTGTGAAATATAGTGTAAGATACTTAAGAGTGTTTCAATACAGGACTAATAAAAGAAGGAAAGAATCGTAACTGAAAGAGGCTATAGTTTTATATTTAAAAAGAGGAAAACCAAGAAATAGATATGGTATAATGATGGTGGCTTGGTGGTATGGAAATGGCGGTGGTCTTGATGATGATTGGGGGAAGTGGGACAGAAAACGAGGGACTGGAGCAAACTGGCATAAAAAAGAAATCGGAGGAAATGGATAGTCATGTGATTACTGAGGAGGAAATTCTTGGTGATATTCCTTCCGTGATATTCAATTGTTGCTGTGCGCTGGGTTCAAGAAGTGAAATCGAATGTTCTCTTTTTTTCATGTGAGTTTTTTTTTCTTCTCCACATTGAACTTGAACAGATAAAAGTATAGGACCCTCGTTAGTTTCTTGTATCCACAGTATGACATCGGATCCAACAATATCATTATGATATGACTATGCAATTAAGAATAAGAAGCCATGTGTATATTTCTGAAAGTGATCATAGTGGATTATTTGTACCATACAGCAGAAACAATAAAAATGAAATGAAATGAAATAATAGTGCAGTAAATCGTACTTGCAATTGCTAAGTTAATTGAATGATAGTATATAGTTGATGCGGCAGATTGTATCAAACCTTTTTGATTTGTTTCTCATGGATTACCACCGACTTCCATAAATAAGTGGCGCAAATGCATAGCATGCTACAGAGCTTATAGCTGCTTCACGAAAAAGGGAAGATGAAACTTCAATATACCTCAAATGTTAACTAATCATATAACCTTCTTTAGTGAAACTCTTACCATTCTGTTTTATTTATTTTATTCTCTTTGGTTCACCTACTATCGTTGCGAAAGGTGTTTTGTGACTAAAGGGTTGGTATAGTTTTGGTTGAGATGGGGATTTAGGTTTTCATCTTTTTACGAGATAATTAGAAACCACTTATATAGAATATTAAAGAGCATATAATATTAAAAGGAATTAAAAGTTTATTTGATGAAAATCGGTTTTGAAATGACTGCGACTATCCAAGAACAAATTAAAAGAAAGTGGTCCTAACAGGTGAAACCCACTATGTTTTGCTTTGTATTAGAATATCTCAGCCATTTCAAAACGAATTTTCCTCAAAAATAAACTTTTGATTCCTCTTATGCTCAATGATATTTCATATAAGTGGTATCTTATTATCTTGAAAAAAAAGTTGAAACCTGAATCCCCATCTCAACCAAAACTATAGCATCCAACATCCACCTTTATACAGAGCCGCGCGTGCTCCTTCTCAGTCGGTCGCCATGTTGAAAATGAATTCTGGGAGCTTCCTGCTTCATTCTTCTTCTTCTTCCTATCCTGTGTTATACTATGGGGGAAGTGGTCTGTTTGCACGATAACGGCAGGGCAAAAATGATAGGAGATTACACCGGAAACGGGAACAAGCTTTGATTGCAATTCCGGCAAATTAAAGGCATAGCAATGTTATCTTGTGCAGTTTGAGCGTGAACATGCGCGGAGTGTAAAGATTGTGGCGTTATTGAAATGCAGGAAAAATCAAATCAAGTTGAATTAGATCAAATTGAAATGGTGTGAAGTTTGATCAGAGCTTACAAAGTGGCTATACCATACATTAGTAATGTTCTTTTTTTATTCCTGTTGTTATTACATTTTATTATCTTTAACATTTATGTTATCATTGGATCATAAAATAATAATAATAATAATAATAATAATAATAATAATAACAATAATGATAGTGATAATTATAATAATAATAATAATAACTATTATTATTATTATCATTATTGTTGTTGTTGTTATTATTATTATTATTATTGCTGTCATTAGTACAATAACGTTCTTCATCGTGCTCCAGTTTGCCATTGAAAGCTATATAACAAATAATGAGCATAGACAGGGTCTCTAGCCAGAATTATAAAAGATTTTACGTGTCCCTTTAACTATAGGATCACTAAAATACACATTGAGTTTCGGAGCAACTGAGCCAGAACATTGATGTGTGCATTAACGAGGTGATTAATATAATAATAGTTAATGACTTTAAGTGGCTATTATCGGGTCATGGCATGAAATAAAGTTACCGAATACGAATTTTGTTATAGAATTTTGTGGAGTATATTTAGATGTAAAGTATGAAAGGGGATAATGATACAGGCTATTTCCCCTCAAACAATGCGGATTACTCCTCTATGAGTTCGTTATCATGCAACTCTCACGCCCGTTTGCTTCGGATAATTTTTCCGCCAGTTTTGACCTGGATTGGTATAATTAGGTGTAGTATAACATGTATTGGGCCCCAGTAAGAATAACCGCCGTCTTCCGGTTCTTGAAATAGATCGAAACTTAAGGGAAAAAATCTACCAGACGACTCCAAGGAACTAATTATCACTTTCACTCTCTCATGCAAATCGTTCAGCGAATCGAGAGAAAGATTTTCAGTAACTGCATACATATAAGGTGATACATCTCTGTCGTCAGGTTTCTGTACCATGGTGATGGTGTGAATCAATTTTGTATGTTGAGTATGTGCGAATGTGTGTATAACTTAATAATGTCAGTGTGTGTGTGTGTGTGTGCGTGTGTGTGTGTGTGTGCAAAGACCCGAATCAGGTTGGTTTTGCTTATGGTGACACGTGCGATCAATGCAGGTGTAATAAGCCTGTGTTGCTGTTGTTTTAGTTCTTGCAGAAGTTACTTTTAAACTTTTCAGTTTATAGTTATTTAGTGATGAGTGGATGGATGGATGGATGGATGGATGACATTGATGAATTACTAAGAAGATAAATCGCTCGGTGGAGTCATGTGAAAAGTATAAGAAAAGATTCACACCCTGGGAGACTGATGCAATTGCCTTGCACCATATAATATCAGGACATTTTTAAATTTATCGTATTGGTGGAAGGACAGAAAGAATCACCTTCACAAACAATAGTCCGAGATGGAAGAATAATGTGGAGTCGAGGCCTTGGCGATCGTCTGCACGAAGTCACATGATCAGGGTACATACGGAAACGTATCTGGTCCGGTTCAATTCCATACCCCCTCCCCCCCCCCCCCCCCCCCCCCCCAGCGCGCCGCAGACTACAGGGGGTTGATATCATTCGCCATGTATGGGGTGCTGGGATAATGAATTCAATATCAAAATTTAGACATCAGTTCGTTAACGATACTCAAGAGTGTTTGGTTTAGATTCATAAATTCGAAAGTCAATTCGAACGCTCGACCAGGTCAGGGAGGTGGGATCCCACTTCCCTGACCAGGTCTAAGATACCTGTATGAATGTCAATTGTCTCTACATATATCCTGCATCAACGCTGTAACAAACAGCAGTATGGTTATAAGCCGTCTGGTGGCATACGTTCCTTGCCGTTTTCCTTATCCGTGTGTATGTGGGGTGATTTCAAATGGCACAATTAATGAAAGTCTATTTTCAGTAATTTATACGATTTCGTCGGAGAGGAAGACCATATTTGCATGGGGTTATTTCAGTCAAGACTGTTTTGGCAACGAAATGTTTTTCCGAGAGAACCTAAATTTAATTTCATTCTGTGGATTAGCTACAGGTCATAGACGGGCACGATTTAAGTTATTACTGCCTAGTCTCAGACAATCTGCCCAAGACCACCGCAAAGTACCGACGCGAATATCTATAGGTGGGGCCACATTAAAAAAAAATATTCTAAGGTATATTCGAATATTTAAAAATCAGATATTGTGTTATGAAAGCAGACTTGAAATGATTTTCAGGTTGAATTAATGTTCATGTACGACAAAGTGAATTTCCAAGGTATCGGTTCGTCCCAACATAGGGCCTAACTAACGTGGCTTTATGCCAGGACCACGAACATGCGGGTATTTACTTACCAAAATCCGTTTTCAAAAACATTATCTCCAGCCGCTGTCGCTTCCCAATTGCAGACGACTCGGTGTAGGTTTTATTACACACCTAACTCTCCAACTCTCCCAGGTGCTCATTCTAGCCTTCGAAGCCATCAATGTTAATTGATTTGTTAGCTCAATAAAAGCTATTTGGAACCCACTAGCATTTTATCGGCCTCGATTCGATGTATAGCAAGAGTCCTTCTTTGAATGTAATGACTGTTCTGAAAAGTTTAAAGTTTATTTCAAGAAACAAGATGTCAAACTTTGATATTAAGTGGACATATCTACCGTTCTGTTAGTTTGCTCTTTGTCTGAAAAAACCAAACCAAGCATGCGGTGAAAGTGTATGCTGTAAGAGATAATGTTTTTTGAATTTTAAAGGGGAAATCCAGTCCAAATATAAGTTAGTCTGAGAAGAAAGAGTAATATAGTACGAGTTCAATGGTATAAATTTGATTGAAATCGGATGAAAAAATAAGGAAGTTATGACATTCTGAAGTTTCGCTATTTTTCCGGGAAACAATTCTTGAACGGTATGAATATGCAAATGGCAAAGTGAGCATGTCATCCCCTCACAACTTGCCGTATAGTTCGTACATGAAATTTTGAAATTTCCAGTTTTTCATTCAAACGCAATTATGCCCGAGGCTCAAATCCTGGTATATCTAACTGATCACTATTCTGAAGTTATTCAACTAGAAATAACATCATGCTTCAGAAACATTGAATTGTCATAATTTCTTTTTGATCAATTGAAAATTGTGAGGGTGTGACATAGTTAGCTCACTCATTTGCATATTCATATCCACTGTACAAGAACTGTTTTGCAGAAATTAGCAAAACTTCAAAATGACTTAACTTCCTTATTTTTCATCCGATTTC
This sequence comes from Diadema antillarum, assembly GCF_040938485.1. Classification (NCBI taxonomy): domain Eukaryota; kingdom Metazoa; phylum Echinodermata; class Echinoidea; order Diadematoida; family Diadematidae; genus Diadema; species Diadema antillarum. The sequence continues at coordinate 4,781,858 of NW_027271081.1, forward strand.
AGTCATCTCCGAGAGCTTTAGATCTGCCACGCGAACGACAATAGAAACCGCTGTCTCGCGAATGCGCAGAACATCGTTTTTGGCCTAATTAGCGTCGTCTTAGCGTTCGCGTAGCAGATCTAAAGCTCGCTAAACACAGCGCTGGACGGATGGAAAAAGACTGGCTGTATCGGTTTTGGCTGATGTATAATGTATATCATTACCATGGATGTTCTTTAGTGGTATTTTTATGAATATTTTTATAAATCGCTATAGTGAATCGGCTGTGAAGAGAACTCTATTACGCGATGGATAGAGACCACTGACATAGGTAATTATTGTCACAAGCACTTTATTATTGTGATTGCTCTATGATAGTTATCAGCATGTCATCACTATAATCATCAAATCCTTGCAGTGATATCAATTACTGTTATCATTGCGTTTCATCAGTCACCATTGGAAACTAACCCAACCAGACACAACACCCGCATAATCATAACACACCTTGACCACTTTCAAACATTGAGTGATGATAATAGTTATGTAACCATCCTCGTCGATCGTCGTCGTCATCGTCGACTTCATTCTCACCATCTAGATAAAACCAGCATCTCATTTTCATCGCCATTTTTTGTTTCTTGTCTTCTATTCTCCATCTCATGTGGTTCACGCAGGGAAAAGATGACGTCATCGTCATGGATGCTGCTTCCAAAGTGTTTTCTCGCCCAGCACACATCTGCGCTCCGAAGCTGATCGACGTCTGTCAATTAATGAAAGAACAACCTCCAGCCCATTTTTCTGAATGACTACAATGGGACGCACACATGCCAGCTACCATTTATTGTTCGGAAACTGTAACCATGACAACCAGAATGACATCATCTGATTGCTGTGCATTTCTCCAGCAAAATTCAACTCAATCATACTACATGTATGTTGGGCTCCATCATCATCCTTACCATGCCATGAATAACACTTGAAATCGTCGTGATCCCTCGCTCCTGTTAAAGGGATGGTGTAGTTTTGGTAGAGAGGGGATTCAAGTTTTTAACTTTTTTCCGAGATAATAAAAAACCACTTATATGAAATATGAAATAGCATACAACTTTGAGAGAAATTCAAAGTTTATTTGATGAAAGTCTGTTTTGAAATGGCCGAGATATAAAAAAAAAAACAAAGTAAAACAAAGTGGTCCTAATAAAAGGTGGGACACACCTTTTATCAGGACTTCTTTGTTTCTGGATATCCCAGCCATTTCAAAACCGATTTTCGTCAAATAAACTTTGAATTCCTCGAAGAATTGTATGCTCTTTAATATTTCATATGAGAAGTTACTAATTATCTTGTAAAAATTTAAAACCAGAACTATACCATCCCTTTAAAATCTCTTCACTGGCTCTCAGTTAAGGGTAACTTTTTATATTCAAGATATTGTTGCAGGTGTTTATAAAACCTTTCGCAGCCAAGCACCAATATACCTCAACAATATCTTGAGGCGTATACTTTATAATACTCTTTTTTAGCAGGAATAGACGTTCCAATACACACCCCTTTCGTCTTTCATGTTTCCGAACCCGTCCTATGGATTGTATTTTCACTGCTATCCACAACAAAGGAATGAAACAAACTCCTCGCTTTCATCAAATCTGCAAGTTCAGTACACATTTTCGAACAAAAAAATGTTCAAAACTTATATGTTTCCTCAGTTGCAATGATTTAATGCATATTAATTGTTTTTGTACATGTATCTTTTGTAAGCTCTGCACGTGTGATGCAGTTGTACTATTAATAGCGCATGTATATGTTTGGTAATAATAATGATATGGTAATAATAATGATGATAATAATAATAATACTATTAATGATAAGAAGAAGAAGAAGAAGAAGAAGAAGAAGAAGATGATGATGATGAAGAATGCACAACATCACACGAGAGTGATGCAGTGGGTCTGACAGCCGATAAACACTGGACAGTACAGACCGACGTACCGCATGTAAACATCAGATTTACTGAGTGAAAGTCAACAGATAACTATTGTCGTTACAATCTTAATCATTATCATTATTACCATTATTTTCATTATCGTTATTAATGCTATCATCCTTATGATCTAAATCAAATCATCATTGTTATTATCATGTTAAAAACTGAATAGACAAACAATAGACCTATACTGAAATGACTGCTGCTGCACATTAATTTCATGCCACGATTATTGAGGCTTACCTGATTATTCTTTCCTTGTTATTGTTTGTTTGTTTTGTTGTTGTTGCTTTGCTTGTGCATATTATATAGTGATGAAGGAAAGTAGAAATTCCGGTCTTTACACAGCCCGTCGAGATGAGAGTGAAACTGATGTATCACAGCATGTATGAAAAAAGCTAGCCCGACGGGCTTACTTCGTTCCATCGGGTGATGAGAATGGAATATATACCTGAATAAAAAAACGACCCAAGTCCAAATTTGGCTATCGTCTTTGGAGACCCTTTACGAAGTCATGCAAAGATAGATAATCAGTCAAATGAATGTTTTATATTTACATTGGTATAAATGACATTCCACTAACTGAGAAATATAAAAACATTAGGAAATTATCTAATGATTTCTATTTTTTCTAAGTTTTCTGTAATGGACTTGGGTCGTTTTATATTCAGGTATTCAATTACTTCGTTTAGTATACCACATTCTCCAATTGACTATAGCCTCAGAGCAATGCATTTTGAGCAATTTTTTTTTTTCCCGTCAGAGTCTTGGGGTTCAGTTTCTTGTTGATGACATTCACTTCTTATTGGCAGCGCAATGTAATGAAGTGCAAGGACGGCAGAAGATGCGTGATGGACCATCATTCTGGAATTCTGCGGAGGTCATTTGGAATTGCTTGGTAAAATCATCAAAGACGTAGCCTTTGCCCAAGGCGCTCTCGCTGTGAATCAAGGGAAGTTAGCAGAAGATAATCACGTGAGACTCCAGAGTCAAGCCACTAGAGAAAGACAGCCATATACAGAGCTGGCAACAATAATGTGCGATAAATTGAAAAGGGGCTATATCAGAAGGGCGGTCGATCAGACGGTTTGTAACTGTTGTTCTTGGTTCAAACAAGGCTATATTATAGGCATAGAATAGGATGAGTCGGTTGACAAAATAAAACGTGCAGTTTGTTCACATATTCCTCAGTGACTGGCGTCCCAAGTTTGACTACTTAATTCTTATTGTTCTCGTGTTTTATCATCCTATCTTCTCCGTGTTTTTCTTCCTTCTGTGCAATAAATGGAAATTTACGACCACAAAATACGCCTCAAGCCTATACTTCTGTGATTTGTTCTCTCTTGACATGCCCCCATTTTTTGCTCAAATGCTCCTTGCTTCAATTTATTTTTGTTTTCATACTCTAATACTTCCTTCAAGTCCAAAATAGAACATATCCCTGTTCAATCCCTTGTAAGATCCCTTGATGTGGATCTGTATGCCCTAAATAGGGTCTACAACATCAAAGTATGCTCCGCGCGGGGGGACACGCGCGCATTCCGCGCCAAAATATTGGGGGTGCTGCAGCGGTTTATTGGTCATAAATCAACACGAGTGGTGACGATGGGCGAGGCTAGAATGCGGGAAACCGCACCAACCTACTTTCAGTTGTGGAGCGCATTTGTACTATGTTCACGGTTATCTCCTGCCCTACCCCCTTGTCAAGTATCTCCAGAAAACGAAATAGAAAGCTAGTGGATTTATCTAAGTCTGTATTTTGTCACTTTGGACTTGACAGCAGACGGTCGTTCGTGTGTTCGGCATGCTAAATTAGTCACAGATCTCCCTTCCAGCTGATGAAGATTTCAGAGCTATGTGTCACCGTCTACGTCAATCATTTCGCGGCAGGCACGTTGTATCAGCAGACGACAAGTCTGAAATTTATTGTCCATTGTGGGGCAACTTCTTCTGCGTTGTGATTTATAGGGCAGGACTCCACTATCAGTGCTGGGTGTCATCGCATTGAAGCTCTGGCTCGCAGTTACTGATAGCTGGTCTCGATTTGAAGTGAAGTAGATGCATCAAACAAGGGAGGTGGAAGAGCTCACAGGCCTACCACCTCCCTGTTCAAACGCTAAAAACTTGCCCTCGTGCGACAATAATCACTCATTTGACAAGATTATATTTAGACCGCAGGTCAGAAATGGACTTATATTCAAATTAACGACTCGAAGAGAATATCTAAAACATCACACACTATTGTCTTTTCGAAGTTTATCGTCACAGACAGCATGCATTTCAAAATAAAGACACATGGTGGTCAGTGAAAACAGAGGTGAAATCAGGACGAAACGTAGGACCTATAACATGTATTCCTATAGTGAAGATAATTAGAGGGAGACCTCCAGAAGGTAACCCCCCCCCCCCCCCCCCCATCCTCATTACGCAATTACGCAATTTGGGTAAGACATAACCTCACATAACGCTGATTACCCGCAATGTTGAGAAGGAAGTATAACGACATCAGAGGCAATTAATCAGATGAAAGATTGGTTTCATTAGGCCCTGGATTCCCTGGGTAAGGGTTTCCATTCAGATGACTTGCGTGGCTAATTCTGAGGAATTCGCATTTCAGATCCGGGGACCTACACAGTCATGCATGCACCATACGCAACGCCTTAATATACGTCAAGTGCTTTCCATGATAATTTCAAGACGACGGAGAAATCATAGAATAGTGAGAATCGCAAAGAGGATCACAAGGACAATAGTGAAATGTGCCACTGGCGAAACACAAACATGTAGCATGCTAAGACGAGACTACAAAATCTAATACGACAATGGCTGCGACGCCAATGTCATCAAGGATGTGCTATAGGCGCTCGCCTATACCAGGGAGGTGGCCTCCCTGCCTATACCTCCTTGATGCGACAAAGGCAGTGACGCCATTGGCTTCATCCCTGTGACCCTCTGCGAATGAATGCCTTTTCATCATGGACTTCAAAAAGAAGTCGCCAGAGTTAAAGCCATCTTTGTCCAACATCCCCCACGACATAAAGATCGCAAAACTGGCTAACTATACTGGGCTACGTATTTCCAGGGAGGCGGGAAGAGAGTCTCTTCCCACCTCCCTGGTATTTCTGCTGATTGATCGGTTCTGGTCGTCTCTGTAGGTATTCTAGCTAATGAGAAGATGCTTATGCTCGATTTGTTGAGATTAGATTTTGCTGAAATTAGACAAGCGTTACTGAGATTAACAACAATATTTACATGGTGTCTAAATATTATTCAGCACACACTAACTCATCCTACATCCTATCCAACGGATTTGCTCACGATAAAACAGAATGTGGCGCTTATTCCGCAGTCCACGGTGTCACTAAACTTGGACAAGGGAAGAGGTTTCCAAGCTTATTTTCTGGGACCATACATCGCTCGAAAAGAATAATGATCACGTTATAGTGAAACATATAGTAATAATGCATTCAAATCTTTTTAGCACATCGACTTGAACATTTTGACAACCGCAACACTGCGAAATGAGTACATGTAATTCGCACAGTGTGTTCATGCAGTATTTGGAAAGACTCTGAGGAGGAGGGTGCAGAATATTGTTATTCGTGGTGCATTCCTGATTCCTCAAGATCAAACATTCAAAGCGATGTTCTCAGTGAGTTACCTGGTGTCTTTTGGAACAAAGGTGAATCGAGTTTATTGTGTTATCGAGCGAGTCTCCACTCGACATCCCTGTACACGCGAACATAGAAATGCACATTGTTATGTTACGTAACCCCGACAGAATGCAATCTCGTTAGCGCCACAAGATTCTTCAATACGGGTCTGCACTTCCTGTTGTCTGAGGCAACGGCTCTCGATCAAGCTGGGCACGTGTTTTCCTGTTCGAGTAAAATCTGAGACCCTCTCCTGTAAAGCCTAACCTCTCTATCCCTGCAGTAGGAACCCATATTTGTGAAAGGGAAAATTATTCTCCAGGGATAAGGTGGCTTTGATAAGAACAGACGAAAACAAGCAGAACACTGAGCAGAACAATGGTAGCGTCGTCACAATCTTTTTTTGAAATAACGATGATAATCATAATTAGACCCATTAACCAGCGTTTCTTGCTTCTTCGGTGTAACTATAAGCATGGACCCACAGCACTACTCTCCTATTGAGTTTCCTGCCACGAGCATGGACTGGACGTGTTAAAATGAGAAACTCAAAGGCAGTTTATACACGACGTCTGAGTAAAAAAAGGGCATGGTGAGGAAAATTGTCCAAGAATGTTCGCGCCATGTATAGGACCTACAATGTATATGCAATATTTCAAGCAGCACCATGGTAAGCTTGTCTTGGGGTCATCCCACGCGCTCGACAACCACGGGCCATCATACGGCCCACGAACTAGACAATGAAAAAAGGGTCTACGATTCATTATAAAGCCCATGAGCTTGACACAAAGTTAAAGAGACTCACTAGCTATAGACACTAAAGCAGGCACATGAGCTAGACACTAAGCAAATTAGGCCTATGAGCTCGACATTTGTTTTATTATGTCGACCTCGTGGGGCTTGTTTGCCTATTAGTGTCGAGATCATGGGCCTTATTTGCCTGATGTCTAGCTAGTGGACCGTAGGGCTTTTAGCTCGTGGGCCCATTTTCTTGATGTCGAGCTCGTGGATCTTGTTCATTAAATTTAATGTCCAGCTCGTGGACTGTATGATTCCTGGGCAGTTATGACTCGTGGGCTGTATGACTCGTGGGCTGTGTGACTCGTGTTTCTTACTGTTACCGGGTTATAGTCTTTTACCATTGCATCTCTTTTCCGATAAAACAATGATTTTGGTCAAATACTTTAATGTGTGTTATCCACTTGCATATATCCGCCTGCCAAGATAATATTCATATATTTTGTATTATATTAAAATGTTGTGCAACACGGTTTGGGAAAAATTTCGTGATTTTCGCAAAAAAAAAAAAAAAAATGAATTGAAATGAATTGAAGTATACTAAATTGAATATAAGAGCAAATCGGAAAATGTTTTAGTAAACGGGCCAATTTTCACAAATTTAGTCTGAAGATCATTTGGGAAGTGGGTTGAGTTCAGTGCCTTGTACACATCATTTTTTTTTTTAAATTTCTGTGTTTTTGTTTGTTTGTTTGTTTATTTGTTGTTGTTAATTTATAATGGGGGAAGTTAAGAGTTAGTCTGAAAAGGAGTAAAATTTTACCAGCACAAAAGTGAAAATTTGATTAAAATCGGATGAAAACTACGAAAGATACGAAAATATTTGCTAATTTTCATGAAATCTTTCTTGAACGGCCAGTATGAATTTCCAAATAGTAAGCTGATGACAGTCATCGCCGAGCAACTTGCCATATAATTCATGCATAGAATCTTGAAATTTTCATTTTATTTGTTCAAATGCAGTTATCCCCAGAGAGTAAAATCCTAATAGCCCATAAGTTATCTGACTGATCATTATTTTCTAGGTTATCCAACCAGTAATAACGTAATGTTTTTACACTTTTATAGCAGAGGATTAAATTTTCATCATTCCTCTTTTATAGGATCTATGCAAAATTTTGAGGTGATGGTACATTTGATAGTCAGCACATTCTTGTGCATATTCATCTCAACTGTTCGAGAACTGTTTTACAATTACCGAATCTTGAAAATCTAACAACTCCTTACTTTTGTTTGTGTGTGTGTGTGTGTGTGTGTGTTATTTAGGCCCCTATTTGTTTTCCACTTTAAATCATATTTCTATGTACACTGTATATTTAAACGTGGTAAGAGAAAAAGAGAGGAATTGAGGGAGAGAGGGAAAGAGAGAGGCAGGCAGACATACATACATACATACAGACAGACAGACAGATAGACATACAGACAGAGAAACAAGTTTTCGCGCTCACTTGATTTCGCTCTTTGCGGGATTTTCTTGTGGTAAACTGTATAATTGCCTATCAAAAGATTTGAGATGGGATTATAATCATTACAAAATGATTTCCCTTTGTATTTCATCGCAAATAACAACGATTTTCCTATATATAAACGTCACATTTCCATGAATGATAATGTTCCCGTGTGAGATAGTAGCCCCCATGCATTACACTTTACTGAGTAAGATTTCTCAAAAATACTGATTGAATGGTCAGACAGATAGAATTTCCTGTTGTTGCTTTCTACAGTTTCCTATCTCATGAGCCTAGTTCCCCCTACGTTTTCCTCTTCTTCTTTCCTTGCCTCGATGGCAAACGGGATTTAAAGGGGATGACTAGGAACTGATCAGTGGGAATGCTGGGGATGATTGTTCCAATCCGTGTGGATTCATTTGAGAGCACATTATAACAAATATCTACACTGTAAAAACATCGGTGTTAGATTTAACACCACGGGTGTTAAATCTAACACCGATCAAACTTCAATAAAGGACCACACCCACAGGTGTTAAAAATGCACTGTGATGGTGTTGAAAAGTGTTCACCTGACACTTCGTGGTGTTAATATGACACTGTACCTGGTGTTATTTTGACACTGTACTGGTGTTAATTAAAAAATGACGCCACATGGTGTTGATTTGATATTTGTTGGTGTTAATATCTATGGTTTAACACCCGTCCAGCTTCAATAAGGGACCACACCAGCTGGTGTTACTTTGGTGTAAATTTATTTTCAATTTTTTTCAAAAATTTAGTATTTTAATGTAAAATTTTTGATCGTCTTGTTTAAATTAAAAATCAACAAGAAGTGCAGTTACTAAGAAACTCTTCAAAAAACAGTTTAAAACTTGGAAATGACACCCGTAGGTGTTAATTTAACACCATAAATGAGCACCGAAAATTTCACACCAGCTCGGTGTTCACTATTTAACACCGGACTTTTGCAGTGTATTGTTGTGTGAAAATGATTTGCTTCAGAATGGTCTCATATTCAAGTAATGTGCAGTTTAATGTTTCCGATGGCCCCGTCACTGTACAGGCATGCTAACCTGAAAACATTAAACTGCACATTACTTAAATATGAGACCATTCTGAAGCAAATAATTTTCACACGACAATAGATATATAATGTACTCTTACATGAATCTCACAAGAATTGGAACAATCATCCCCAGCATTCCCACTGATTCCCACTGATCAGTTACTAGCCATCCCCTTTAAGGGTCCAGATGGCACAATGAAAATTCAGGTGTCTCATACAGATCATTCCCCTTTCTCTCTCGGTATAATTCTGTTTCATATAAAACTGACATCCCGGTAACTGATTCCGGCGCTGTTCTCGCATAAAGTGCACCTATATATCAATACTTTCCCATTTAGTTTTTACTGGTCGTATCATGCCTATATTCGCAAACTCGCAAATAACAATGGCGACTCTTTCAATCGAAATAACAATTATGTAGAGTTGTCCTAAATGTGTCTGCTCTGCAGCTCATAGAATATTCATAGTTGACCAAGGGATTTTGCATCAAAATCACCCCTCCAAAAAAAAAAACAACAAACCAAAACCAACAACACACACATACTCACACCAAACAAACCCATAATACACTACGAACAAAATGAACAAAAACATCGCAAAATATGAGTTCGTGCAGCGATACATGCAATCGTGTATTCATCATTCCTATGTCTCTCATTAAATCATAACAAACCCTCAAATCGATCACTGACGACCTACACGCAACCTTTGGTTAACTTTCCACTCGTTGCAATCTATACAACGTGTCCAAGAAAAAAAAACACCCTGAATTTCATCGCAACTTTTTGTAATCAAAATCATGAATTTCCTTTATGAGATGTAGCTAAATCAATGGAAAAATACGCTTCTCTTCTTTCATTTTTGACGGACAAATCAGTGTTCATAATTCATGCATGACTGAGTTAGAACAATGGACAGTCGTACTACCAAATTCTCATTTGTACGCGGTTTTTTACGTCTTTTCTGGGACACGGTGTATAAGTCTGAATCAATCTGAAATTTTTGCGAAAACTACCGTTGGCAACAGGATGGTCACGTCGCAACCTTTTTGTCGTGATTTTTTTTTTGTATTAATTCAGACCACCCCCAGGATTTCTCAAGGTGAAGGTCAAATGCCCCCTGTCGGTTTTCCATTCATTTTGCTCGCAAATAAATAACAACAACCTGCCTGTGCAGAAACTTTCTCGATTAGTGATAGAACACGCTTGAATTTGTCGTTGTGGAAAGTTGCAGTAATGTATAAGATTTTTTTTTCTTGTGTCGTAAAATCTTTCCCCATTTCATACGTGCCCAATATTGGTTCTGGGAACGGTATATATTTCAGCCTGTATACCACCATGAGGGTGTACAAGTGAATAAAGGTCGCCATATGTTGAGAACTATCATGAAATGAAAAGGACTTTAATTTCGTTCCTGCTATAAAATCGATTTGCCTTGGCCCACATAAAGAGCAGCACGTGTTAACCTGAACTGAATACTGAACACATTATCGACCAAGCCTAACAAGAATGTGGCAATACAATACACGTACATTTGCTTTTAATGAGTCATCCTTCTGTGTATTCAAGCATTACCCCGTAATGTACGAACTGTGTATAGAATTTTCCCTGTGTTGGGGGAAAAAATCCAAGAAAGTTGGTGGTAGTGGTGGCTGTGTGAGAATGTATATGTTGTTGTTGTTGTTGTTGTGGTGGTGGTGGTAGTGGTTGTGGTGGTGCTGGTGGTCATGGCGTAGGTATCTTATAGTTATCTATACATCTGTTTTGGGACTTGCATTTTCCTTGTTGTATGAGGGCATCACATTTTTCATGAATCGTTTAAATATGAAAGAAAATTTTTGATTCATGAAGAATGAGAATGACGTCAGACTTGGCCTTTCAGTGTACAGCATGCTCCCCAAAAAATACAATCGGATTTTTTTTTTTTTTTTTTTTGCATTTGTAACTTCCAATATGATTAAACTGTCTGAATGCTATTTCAGGGTCTAAAAATATAACATCTTACCTATATTTTGCAGAATACCCCATTCGATTTGGTTAAGTGGTCACAGAGAAATGTGAATCGTTGTGAAGTATGTCGTGGATGTGATTCTTCCAAGTTTAGCACGTGGATGCTCTTGGAACTGCATATTGATGTGTGAACACAATGAACAGAACTTGGAGGGAAGGGATTCCTGACATGCTCTACAAAAATCCTAATTTGTCTTTGACCACTGAAGCAAATCGGATACGGGTTTCTGCAAGACGTGTTTCATAGTTTCATTCCCTGAAATTGTATTTAGCTTGATTCACCATTTTCAAAGTTATTATTGCGGATATTCCCGTTGTATTTTTTTTCTTTTGGGAAATACGGTATAATGCAAATTTGCGTATAGTGTTACTGACATCATATACGAATACTTTTATATAGGTGCCCATAATGTATATTCAAGGTTTATCAACACAATGTATATGACCCGATTGTATTCTCATATCTTTTCATCATACGTCGATATTTTCTGTGACCTACGTGTATTTCTCTTTTCTCACTGCCCTTATTACAAAAATAAAAACATCTTCTTCCTTTTTATGGCTATATTATGCATCTGTACTTTTTATCATTAAAAAATCGTAAAATATAAGGTTCTCATTACGGTGAGTTCCCCATCAAAATAATGTTTTCTTCGGTGCTCACTGAAAACAAAAGCGAGCACGCAACTTCACATTGAATGACGACCCTCATCATGTAGATCCGCAACATAACGTCTTTGGTGTTCTTATCCTATTTGTGTTTGTTCCCATATAGGCTTGCATGCACCCACTTCCTCCTTCGTCGTATAAAGGGTGTATTTCACCGTACCTGATCAACACAAGAACGTCCCAAGAATGTCTCTTGTTAAGCCTCGTGTTTGCCATTATCGACTTACAACAATAGCGGTGTCAATGTCAATTTCACTTTGGCATCTGAATTGCCTATCTAGCGCGTTATCATTATACGCGAAGAGGAACAACACACAAAATAATAACAGCTTCATAAATCTGTACATATTCTGTTTCGCCGTGCACATAAGCGTAAGAAATAAGGAAGTGCGTAAATATATATTTATACATCTATAGAATCGGCCTGAAAATACGAATATAGTCCTACTAGTAATAATTAGTCAGCTGGGATGTGAACTAAAGAGCGCCCAAGATTTATTAAGAAGGGGAAATATATGCGGAAACACATGAATCGTCAATTCAAAAGGACACTTATTTTTTACCTGCTGACGATTCCATTTACGTGGTGAATCCATCGACTTTATGAACTTAGCACTTATTTTGTACTGCAATTGTGTAATTGTTGTGAATTTATGCCATTATACTTCACAGCTAATTTGAATATCTTGCTATGCACAATACATTATTGTTTCAAGTTTCAAGTTTCTTTATTTCACCAAAGCGAGGAACATATTAAAAAACCGCACATACATCAATATTCGGATACGATTACAAACATATCAATAATACAGTGAAAAGGAGAAAAAATACAACAGAAATAGATTGACAATACACATACATAGGTTTAATGGATATGCTATGGTAGGTAGCAGCCAGAGAGTAAACAAGTGAAACTTATATCAATCTGTTCGTCGAAGTTAACTTTCTAAAGGCCAGGGATGTGACTCCCTGGAAAGCCATCTTGACTGCAGAGTGGTCCTACGCTTTAAAGGGATGGACAGCTTTGGTTGAGATGGAGCTTCAGGTTTCCAACGGTTTTTTTTAATGATTTTTGAGATAGCATATAATTCTAAGAGGAATTCAAAGTTTATTTGATGAAAATTGGTTTCGAAATGGCTGAAATATCCTAAACAACTAAATCGATTCTTATAAAAGGGAGACATCTGTATTAGGGTCATGTTTGTTTTACTTTCTTTTTGTCTATCCCAGCCATTTCAAAACCGATTTTTATCAAATAAGCTTTGAATTACTCTTAGAATCGTAAAGTGGTTTCTCATTATCTCCCGAAAAGTTGAAACTGAATTCCCCAGCTAAATCAAAACAATATAATTCCTTTAAAGCTTTGTGTCACAATAAGCGTAGGTTAAACGTCAGATCCGTGGGAAAAACAACAACTTTTAATTATTCTGGAAATGTTATCCACACGGCTTATCACCTCATTTACAGGATTCGCAGTGACGAGCACAATGGACAGAAGAGAAAGTGAGCCGATGATCTATGAAGAAGAGCAGAGAAGGAAAGAAGATGAAGGAGGAGGAAGAGGAGGAGAAACAGAAAAGATGAAGAAGAAAAAAGAAGACGACGAAGAAGGAGAAGGCTAAAGAGGTGTAAGGAAAGAAAGAGGGACGTATGAAATAAACTATCCCCCCCCCCCCCCGTTAGATAAGGGCAGCTCCAAACTTTGATAAATCACGTTTTCTAGTCGGTGGACCATTAGGGTCTCATTTTACTCAGAGATCTGCAAATCTTGTAATTCAGAATAATCGCTAGTCACCAATACGATTAAATCTCCCTGATGAAAGTCAGAACTGTGTACAGTGCACTCCCGTTATAACGACCACGGTTAATACGAAATTCCGGTTACAACGAAGTAAAAATTCAGTCTGCATCATTATCCATACACTCTCTTTGTTCGGTTATAACGAAATTTCGATATAACAAAAGAAAACTGCTGGTCCCGAGAACTTCGTTATAACGGGAGTCCATAGTAGTACCTCCTTGTTGGTTCTACAGGCGAATTCCATTATAACGAAGTACTGTGGGTTTTTTTCTCCATTATATCGAAATTTCGTTACATCCGAACAAAATGAAGCCTATCAAGATATTAAGCTGATAATTTTGGGCCCTGAATTTTACTTACTCTTACTTCAGTATCCGAAATTTCGTTATAACCGTGTTCGTTATAACGTGCGTGCACTGTACTAGCAACGTAGTGGTGCTACCATGGGAACTGCAGTTTATATTCCGCGTCTCGTATCTGTGTATAATGTGAACTGGTATATGAGACGCGAGAGGAAATCTTCTGGAGGAGCAATAAAAGTAAATGTCAACTAGATTTGCAGTATAAGATGTGAAAAAAGAACCTTCTTATTTTCCTTATTATGTGTCACACATGTACGTCCCTCTCTCTCTCTCCCTCTGTGTATGTGTGCGTGCGTGTGTGGTAGACGGTGTGTATGAGTAATACCTACTCCACTTGAGAGTTGAGCAAGGGCGGAGGCGGGCGGCTGGGTTGATGGGATCGGGAAGTTACTCATGAACAGCCTGAGAGTTGTACGCAGCATCACACGTTGATCCCCACTGTCTTCTCGTTCTGCTCTCTGCATCTTGAGTTATGGCGAGTCGGAGATGAAAAACTCGGGAGATAAAAATACACCAATCGTCGACAGCGTCCACAGCAGCTATAAGAATAGGCTCCTGAAGAGTATCACGTGGATGTTGAACAATCAGTCAAAGAGGAAATGGTGGAGGATATACTTGAACGAAAGAGAGATGGGTTAAAGGGATGGTATATAGTATTGGTGGAGATGAGAATTGGGCTTTTAACTTTTGCGAAACATCAAGAAACCACTTATGAAAATAGTAAATAGAACCAGGAGGAATTAAAACTTTATTTGATGAAAATCAGTCTTGGAATGACAGAGACATCCAAAAACAAAGTCAAACAAATCCTAATAAAATCCTAATAAAAGGTGGGTCCCACCTTTTATTAGGATTGCTCTGTTTTGGCCGTATATCAGCCATTTTAAAACCAATTTTCATCAAATAAACGTTGAATTACATGTTCTTTCATATTTCATAAGAGGTTTTTCATTATCTCACCAAAAATGTTAGAAACCTGAAGTTAGGTCTCAACCAAAACTTTACGATCCCTTTAAGATTATAGTATCACTTGTGTTAGAATGTACAGTGTATTAACCCTTTCTGCGCCGGAGACTTTGGCCAGTGTGTTACAATGCTATATGGGGTTTTACGTGCCAGTCGGAACTCCAAGCACACGAAGGCTCCCTCTTGGTTCTAAATACTATCTTAAAGGACATGGATTGGGTGAATGCAGCAATATCAGTAGAATATATCAGTGAAAGTTATAAATTTTTAAAGTTATTGTGCAGTCACTGTTGGATGTAAAGACTGCAGTGTGTGATGTCACATGCGTAATACAAAATATAAACATGATAAAGAGAACTCCGCAAAATTTCATTTCGTGGAAAAAGTACTCATTCCCTTAACTTGTTACTGACGTATGCTATATGGGTGATATTGTTCCTTCTGCTTTATGAAAGAGGCGACTCAAGTGCGCTTTTATTGTGCGAGAAAAGTGAAAATATGTTGAATTTTCGTCATATTCTTTTCGTATCGTTCTAAAGCATGTGACATCACAAACTACATAGATGTAGTCTTCTAGTCCAGCGATGTCGGCACTGAAACTTGTAAGAATTATAACTTTTAGGCGGATTGTCCGATTTTCCGCAAACCTTCACTGATGTTGTGTTCTATTCATTGTTGCAGTCTCTCAATCCACATTAAGATGAACTTATCCTTTAAAGGACAAGTTCACCTTCATAAACATAAGGATTGAGAGAATGTAACAATGTTAGTAGAACACATCAGTGAAAGTTTGAGGAAAATTGGACAATCGATGCAAAAGTTATGAATTTTTAAAATTTTTGTGTTGGAACCGCTGGATGATTAGACAGCTTGTGAGTCATATGCGTACAACAGTATAAAGAAAATATAAAGAAAATTCAACATATTTTCACTTTTTTCACATAATAAAAGAGCACTTGACTTGGCTCTTTCTAAAGGCAGGGGGAATAATATTACCCATAACATTTGTCGGTAACGAGTCGGGGGAATGTGAACTTTTTTCATAAGATGAAATTTTGTGAAATTCTCTTTATATTTTCCTTATATTGTTGTACGCATGTGACATCTAAATTATTCACACACTGCAGTAGTCTTCTCATCCAGCGGTTACTGCACAAAAACTTCAAAAATTCATAACTTTTGAACGGATTGTCCGATTTTCCTCAAACTTTCAATGATGTGTTCTACTAATATTGCTACATTCTCTCAATCCTTATGCTTATGAAGGTGAACTTGTCCTTTAACTCAGGACACTCTAGACTTGAATGAAACATTCCTTACCCACCTGGGAGAACAAGTTAGTCTAACATTATTTCATTCTCGGTGCTAACTTTCCAAGTTAACCATATAGTAGTTGTATTACGTACGATTTTCGGACTTAAATGCTATAGTTACTATGCTTCATCGAGACAGATGCGTTTCTGGGTTTAAAGGCAGTTCAAATTAATTTAATACCAGGAAAGCAAATAGTTCTGCCTCAATAGATCGGCTAACCACACCAAGGTGTGAGTTTGTATTTGTGCATTCTTTAACGCAGCTTTAAAACCTCGTGAAAAGCTATTGACCATATCGTCGACTCGTTCAGTGTAAACAATATCCATGAATTTTAATAAATTAGTAAACAGGCCTGTTCTTGGTATAGTGGGTAAAGGGTTTCAATTCAACTATTGAACTGTGTTAACTTGGGTGCATGCTGTTTGTTTTCCCTGCATTGTGAATTGCGGATGCATGTTCTTGAGGTGAGGAGGACGTGAACACGCAAACGTCTTGAAGTAAGGCTATCGCCGTGCCTCGGCCATGGGTTTTCTTCGGAAACTCAATGTGACGTACCCTCAGCCCGCGATGAGTCGGCTGACCACGGTTGCGACCTCGCTGCAGTCTGATGCTATACTCCCATCTAGAGCAATGACTTAACTCTCTGGTTACAACGGACAGTTACATCGCATGCATGTCAATGGCGTTTCAACGTCAAGTGATCATCAGAGTTGAGAAACTTCTCATTTCGATGCACCTGTGCGTCATCCATAATTAACCCCCAGCGCCCTGGTTCCAAGTAAAATCAAGCTGACGTTGTAATAGCATCGTCCTGATGTCATTTCCCCATTAGGCCATGCATTCGGATTTCAAAGATAAAATTGTCGTACGAAGGACTATTGTGAAGAATAATCATTTTGTTTGTTGGAAAAGGGGAGATGTAAATGACTCAGACACAACATTTGCTCCTGCGACAGTTGCTCCGGTTTTATTTATTTTTCCCCCATGGACTAAGGGTTGGGGTTGTGATTCCTGTGAAAGTGTCTTAGGTTTAGTTTGATGTAAGGATTCGAGGATTAGGGTTAGGGTTATGTTTGTGGTTGTTGCAGACGCAAATATCATGAAACCTGTAAGAACATTGTATAAAATTTACGTGATCCGGAAAGTCTCGTTATTTGAGGGAATAATTAATATTTTGATGGGCTTTTTGAAAGGGCTTTCGTACAGTGGGTGGTGGTTGACCTCACCTGCGCTACATATCCTAAAAATCATACTTACCGATTTCCTTTTCTCCAATTTCTTTCAGAGATGAAATCAATCTACGCATGATTATGACGTATACATGCATAATTTACTCCCCCCTGTCCTATCTGCGTCAACCTCTATTGACACCCGACCCAACCAACACATTTCGGTTTAACAGTTCAGGACCACACTCTCTATTTCGCACAGTGCATTCGTTTTCATAATATGGAACGGATTTATTACAGAAATCCCGTTGAAGGATGCCAGCAGTGCGCAGAATGAAGCCTAATCATTTGTATTCACATGCCACAGACTGTCACGCCTGGTTAGTAACGCAACAAAAGAACTTCTCAGCCTACGAAACTATTTTGAGTTTTGAGACACGTGTGCACGTACTGCCATATACTACACGACAACGGCAAATCAAACCCTAGTTTTACCCAACAAGCTGCGAACGCACGGACTGAAAATATAACAAAACGCGATAAATTCGTACGGTGGTTAGGGTGGGCACGGGTAAGGGAGGGTTGGGGATGGCAGGTTTAAAATACCGAAATACTGAATTTTGTTTATCTTAAATTTATAAATAATATAACAGAAATTATGTGGATGTCTGTTGGATCTCCCTGAAGGTATTTTTGATTTCTGTGTGTCCCTGTTTTTTTTTTTCTGTTCAATACATTGTTTTTGTACTTGTGTATCTGTAATTTTTTATGAAATATTTTATTGTATATAATATGCAAAAGTCCCTCTGAATGTTCAAATCCGATGTGTGAGAGAAACACTCTCGCACCT
Source organism: Diadema antillarum (assembly GCF_040938485.1). Lineage (NCBI taxonomy): Eukaryota > Metazoa > Echinodermata > Echinoidea > Diadematoida > Diadematidae > Diadema > Diadema antillarum. Next base: position 4,799,932 of record NW_027271081.1, read on the forward strand.
CCCTGTATCACGCAAGAGTGTTTCTCTGAAAGGACAAGTTCACCTTCATAAACATAAGGATTGAGAGACTGTAGCAATATTAGTAGAACACATCATTGAAAGTTTGAGGAAAATCGGACAATCCGTTCAAAAGTTATGATTTTTTGAAGTTTTTGTGCAGTAACCGCTGGATGAGGAGACTACTGCAGTGTACGATGTCACATGCGTACAACAATATAACGAAAATATAAAGAGAATTTCACAAAATTCCATCTTTTGAAAAAAGTACACATTCCCCTGACTCGTTACCGACAAATGTTATGGGTAATATTATTCCCCCTGCCTTTAGAAAGAGGCAAGTCAAGTGCTCTTTTATTATGCGAAAAAAGTGGAAATATGTTGAATTTTCTTTTACATTTCCTTTATACTGTTGTACGCATATGACTCACAAACTGTAGTAGTCTCCTCATCCAGCGGTTCCAACACAAAAATTTAAAAAAAATCATAACTTTTGCATCGATTGTCCAATTTTCCTCAAACTTTCACTGATGTGTTCTACTAATATTGTTGCATTTTCTCAATCTTTATGTTTATGAAGGTGAACTTGTCCTTGAAGGACTTTTCGAGCCATTGTTATAAAAATTACTATATGTATCATTAACATTATCAGAATGCATTACCATGACTATTATCAATATTGATATTATCCTTATCATCATTAGCACTATTACAGACATCTTTTTTCCCTCGGCCGCTGAGTTCATGTTTTTGCTGGCATTGGTATAAGTTTGTTTGTCTGTTTTGTCATCTATTTAATTGCAAAATAAGTCAGCGAGTGTGTGTTTGTGTGTGATACCTCCTTGGTGTGAGCAAAGGTGAAGGAACGTGACTGGGCTGTCCTTGTATGTAGGTATTGTGTAGGACCTACTCATGATGGGATTGTGACGTATCAATTCAAATAATGTGAGAAATAGCAGCAGCAGAAGTAACTACAAGGATTGAAGTGATAGTTGCAATTGAAGGTATATATTTCCCTTTTGTCTTTCAAAATAAGTGAAAAATATAGTCACTTAAGTATGCACCTGATCGCACCATTAAGAGCTAAAAATTGAAAAAGCTCCCTAACGGGCCGTGGGAGGGGGAAAACCCCTCCCACACCCTTTCGCACATTCACGCGCCGAGATGCCGAGTCATGAAAATCTCACTCATAAAAATGTTTTGAACTTGGCATCCCTGTAAACCATCCCTGGCACACCCAATGGTATGGATGGGTCAACTTTTTTCAAGGCCCTCTAACTGTGTGACTGCTGCAACGGGCGACAGGGCCTCAGCAAAAGGCTAATTGTTTACTGGCCCCCATATAGCTTCCATTCATCCTTCACCACAACCTCCATGCATCAGTTGTCCGGTGTGAATAGGCCTGTGTGGTCCCCCTTCCAACTGAAGTCTGCTATACAACTCTGGACTGATATGTCCTTGCTTTTGTGGAACCAGTAAAAACCATTTCTTCTGCAAGGGTGTGTCACCAGTTTATATTCTCATGTGTGGACTGCATAGAGTGCCTGTTGCTCACTAACTTTAATCAATATTGGGAATATACAGCATTAACTCATTCACAAAGAATACAAATATCTCTGTAGTGGTGGCACAACATTGACACAAAAAATACTAATACTCATTATGATGTAATCACACTGCTATACACCGTTATGTATCACCGCAACTATTAATGATAAAAGATTAAAGGTAATTTGACAATAAATAACATTATTATCATCATATGCTTTCTTGTTTTTTTAATTCACTGTCATCATCATCTGTTCTTGATATCATCATTATACCTACTGTTATCTAATCATCATTAATCTATTCAACATGATAGATCCAGCAATATGAACGCTATTCATGGATTGCTAATGCATTGCAAGCCATGCTGCTACACGCCCCCATGTGTAAAAGTGCGCCTGCACTGTGGGCGATGACAGGTACACACACGTTGCAAAGAAAGTTCTCTGACACTGCTGTTAATCCAGAGCTACACCTTGTAATGACCCTGAACTCCCTCCCCTGATCCCAGGCCTGTCTGGTCCAAACTGGGAAGGTAGAAAATATCCACCTCCTTGGGATTCTTGGAGAGGGGGTGGGGTGGGAGCAGGAGGGGGGGGGGGGACCCTGAACTTGGCTTGATGGAATGGGACATCAAAGTGAGTGACAAATCAAATGGGCTTTGTAGCCTTGCATTTGGTAATCCAGCCAAATTTCTTGTGGTATTAACAGCTTGATAACGAGGCTTGGGGTGTGGTGGATGGGGGGGGGGGGGGGGGGGGGGGGGGTGGGTGGGAAGGGGGAGGGGGTTTCTATCCAGGGAGCTCTGGGTGTGTTACTGTTAATTATATTAGCTGTATTATGAGAGTAGCAAGATTATATTGGCCTCCACTGTACGAGACAAACTAGTAAAAACATATTATAAATAGGATTAACTCTACAAAATGTATTACATGTATTACCATAAATGCAATACTATCAGTCTTTAATGTTCAAAAGCAATAGGAATTTTGAGGGAAATGGTCTCAACAAGACCTCTGATGAAAAAGATGGTAAAATGACAAAATGAACAAACCAAATCTTGGAAATAGGCCTGTATTGCTTATTTTAATTCTGTGGAAACATCACTGTGGCCCAGGTCAACCAAATCGCTGGCTTTCATACTTACAGTACTGTACTAACCTACAACTGTATAAGGTTAGCTTACTTATCATTGTCAATTCAGGTCTACACAGCCATGTGCACACTGCTCACAGCAGACACAAGATTGCCTGGGCAGGGGCACACCTAGCAATAAGAGTGTTTTCCCCAAGGGGTTTTCAAGAAGAATCAAAAGAAGGCAATAGACAGTGCATTCCTGGTGTCCACTTATTGCTTTATTACCGCACCCAACACCTAACCCCCACACACCTCCCCCATCCCTCCCCATCGCCCCCCCCCCCTCCACCGATTGAAATATCACCAAACTGTACCATTCATCTATTCAACGAACAGATCAATAGTACATAATGCCAAGCTGTGAGCTATTCAACATGTGCCACAGCAGAACGAATTTGCTCCACATCTGCAGTTCCAAAAAAAAAAAAAAAAAAAATGTGTCACAAATTTTGCCACTTTCTATAGATAATACACAGCAGGGAGTAAAAAAAAAGATGAAGATGCATGGGTTGGTGCATTGTGCGTGTATTGCATCAAAATATGTGAAGGCTGGCCTCCACCACTGATGTACTGTAGATACATATCACCACAAGTGTATACGCAGGTCACAGTCTGGTTGCCCTTATGCATGTAATATAATATCTTACACTATAGAATGGGTTGAGAGCAGTGTGTTGATTTTTACTGGCCACACATTTGATTGCACATGATTATTGCACTCGCTGATGATGGCCACTGCACACACGCTATTGGTTTGTGCACTTGTAGCAAGAGTTTGTGCACTTAAAAAGCATTCATGCACTTAGCAAGTGATGGCGAGCTGCCAACCATGCATTTGGAAAAATCCAGTGACTACCATGGAGACATTGAAACATTTTTGTTTTTAAAGCAAAATCTTGCCCACTATTCTATAAAACAGATAATGAACATACATATTTTTGTGTCTTTCAGTGTACATGCAATAACAATGGAATCTAGTCTACACCCATAAGACTTCCATGGTTACCTTTTGCACACAATTCCTACTACTGATGCACTCGGACCTGTGCTTCATTTGTAGATTGTATGTGTCATGAGCTTGAGCAGTGTGTTATACAAAAGAAAGTATTTGCTATCTCAAAGTTAACATTAGGAAGGGGACATCATTATCTCATCTATAAAGTGAAATGTATCTATACACCAATGAACTATATGTAAACACACATAAATCTTATATACATATTCAGAGCTACCAAGTCTCACGCATTCTGCGTGAGACTCAAGCATTTAGGGTCCGTCCCACGATCTCACGCATGGCACCCATTTTTCTCACGCATTGGGTGCATCTGCAACTTGGGCCTATTAATAATGAGCACAGCTCAAAGGATTAAAGGAATAGTTGCAATTGAAGGTATATTTCCCTTTTGTCTTTCAAAATAAGTAAAAAATAGTCACTTAAGTATGCACCTGATCGCACCATTAATAGCTAAAAATTGAAAAAGCTCCCTACTAACCCCTCCCACACCCTCGCTTGCGCGCACATGCGAGCGCCGAGACATTGAGTCATGAAAATCTCACTCATAAAATTTTTTTGAACTTGGCATCCCTGCATATTTGGTATCTCAAAGTTAACATTGGGAAGGGGACATCATTATCACATCTAGAAAGTGAAATGTATCTATACACCAATGAACTATATATGTAAACACACATAAATCTTATATATATATTTATATACACTTTTATACATACACGGTGTATATACTGTACATACAATTGTACAATAGGTGTACCTACATGACATTGCAATCAACCACAACTGTATTATCTTGCCCCCTTTTTTAACTGGGGCTTTTTGTTGTTGTAGATATAACCCATTAAGGATTCTTCAACAAATGAAGCTTACAAACTGTATCTGGTGTAAAACTGAGGAAAATATTCTTCCAAAATCACCAGCTGAACAAATTGCATGTTTTCCTTTCAATCTCAGAAGAAAAGATTACAATGATGTTCACTGATCTACAATGTATGTCATGATCAACCATGAGAAACCATGTCACGATGGGACTGGCATGTTCGAACAAGTCACGACTTTGCAACGGCCCAAGCCGTCGGAAAGTCACTGCTAGCCGAGAATCTCTCCTGCGACTTTCTGTGAGTAAGACTTACTCATCACAAGGAAGGGAGAGAGGGCCTGCGTGTAACTTTGGATATCTCAAACAGAAATCTCTAAAGTACAGACATCAATTGGTAAACCACCTTCAAACTTTGGTTGCACTGATAATCTACCCTTAGTTTCGTTGTTCTCACTGGGGGGCCTCTCACACACAGGAATATTCTACTCATATAATATGAACATATTATACAAAGAGGAAACTGCCTCCAAAATATACAGTGAGCAAAGTGACAATGCCACTGTGATTCTACTGTTCTTGTTAGGAGCCTGCTGGAGAGGGAGTGAAGAATAGGCACAGATGGGTAAATGTTTTCCAATTATAGTTACAGAGATCATTTCTCTGTCTGGGAGCTGTTTGCAAAAGGACCAGGCCAACAAAAAGAGAAAACTTCTAAAATTAGTAATAAGAAGTGGAGAAATATAACATCTTCAAGGGGGGGGGGGGGGGGCACCCAAAGGTGTGTACCCACTAGTTACCAAAATATTACCATATCTATGCCATGATACTAACTTCAAATTTCATCTAAATACAGCTGTACATGCTTTTTTGTCAAGTTCTATTCACTTATCAATGCACTCCCAAATTCCTGTTGAGATTGGCATATAGCCTAGAGGACGCATGTAGTTCATGCAGCAGATATTGTTCAGGGTATAGCTTATTCATTTTCAGACAATAATATCCCATAATTCTCAGGAGTCATAGAATGTACTTAAAATAAAACAATGTTTTCCTCACACTAAATTTATGCTGGTATAATGTACTTGTACCACTGTAAGCAGTACTTTTATACAGCAGCATCCATATGTGACTGTAAACAACAGCTTCTCTTTTATACTTACAATGAATATCACATACATGATTTGTAAAATGTAGGCCTATTGTTTGAACACATCAGCAATTGGTGGCCAGAATGCCAGCACAGTATGAAACAGGTGTAAGTCCTTCTTTGCATACAATGCATATTACTTTAATGCATCATGAATTATAAGACCTTCACGCATACAACTGTAGGATAATAGGAACGTGTGGTACAGCCATTGATAACAATGCACATCCTTCAAGTGTTCTTAGCAGCAGGATTTCTGAGTCATCACTGACTAACAAGAGGCACAAAGCGTAAAAAGTGTATCTTCCGAGAAATCACACCTACATGTACATCCTGTAACAGGCATAAGATAAGAATGGAGAGACAACATTAACATTCTCGTTCACTGAAGTGATATTGCTCAGGCAAGGAGTTCAAATGCTCTCAGCTGTGTAGCCATAGATCTCATTGCTGGTAATTACACCACAAATGTAGGCTTAAACACTAGACCCTTTTTGCCAGGTGAAAATAAAGAAAAATGCTCGAAGACCTGCCAGCCCTGAGGGAGAAAGGTAGCCCAATTAAATAGATTTTTATTCCCTGTCAACCAGGATACATTTGAAACTATGAATATACCACCTAGTGCAGGTTTGCTGGAATAGAATGGTCCATCAGTGATTGTATGTGCATCGTAGCATATGCTCATATGCTATGTTCGACTTCATATTCAGCTGAGTGCGTACTTTACATACAGATCAGTGACACAGCTGCACATGGTTCGTTACGAGGATTTTCTAATGATCCCCAAGTAGGGCTAGTCTTCCTTATGAATGGTATATCCTCACGCTACCGGAGAATACACATTCAGTTCACTTGAGTCAGTGACTGCTCGAGTCTTTGAGTGGATATTCCTACACATGAATGGCAAAGCTATAACCTGTCATTCCTGAAAGGGGGAGGGGGAATTCTATCTCATTGCAAATCAAAAAGAGAAAGATAACTTAAGCAAATAATATTTCTCAACAATTTGCTACAAAAGAATTGCAATTGTATGAAGTCATTAGGTTGACACCTTGCATTCCATATGTAAATGACTCCAAGACTGAGTTCACATGAGCAAACTTTCAAGAGTGAATCAGATCACTGACTGAAAAAAAAGGGGAAAAAAAGATGAGTGCACTAGCAATGTTAACAACCTTTGAACCTTCCGATGGGAAATGGTGTAATATTAACAAAATTATCAGGTTATATAAAAACTGAGCAACCTGCTAGCATTGGTAGCTTGGTAACTACTACTACTGTACTGCCGACTTCTGGGGACTGGGGTTGAGGCTAGGCATAGGAACCACTGTAAGCGAACTATACCAACGCTAGAACGACACAGCTGCGGATCTTGCCACTTCGCCTGAATTAGATACGTGTCAACTGGGCCCAGGCTGGCCTAGAGTTGACGAGTAGATACTAACGATTAAATATATGGAGAGAGAGAGGGACAGAAGGAAGAAGAAAAAATATTTGTGGGTAGCATATGGCGTTTCCCTTATCTCGTCCATGAATTAAAGGAAGTATCACCCTTTTACGCCTCCTCGTAATATACACTGTACACACTGTACATATCATAAATATAAAGATATATAATACTAGGCCAATAAATGTAATTTCAATGTGAAATGCATGCAAATGTCCAGACGTATGCATCAATCCCAGGCCTAGGAAGACCTTAGTCTCACAAGAAATTAGAGCGCCCCACAAAATCATTGTCACCTGTCTTGTAAAAGTTTCATGTACAGTGTAATTACACTGCATATCAATAATGATGAAATTTCATAGCTTGGCAAAGGACAAAAATTCATACATTCTGCCTACTTCGAATGTAACAACTCATTGGTCACTACCGAATCTAGGGACTCGTTATTAAATGGTCAGTCTTATTATTTTCCAAGTTCAAAGACTCTTTAATACCAAATAATATTTTGCACGCATGAAAACTATTAGGAGAAATCTCTTGTTCAGAAAGTGATAATTACATGTACAGCGGTCTGTGGTAATCCTACGAGTGTGTATGTGGTTGGTCATCAAACTTGTTAATTCTATGTGACACTTACAACTTGCATTAAATCAAACATTTGCAGACCTTTCAGAGAAAGTAGAAAAAAAATGAAAGTGATATAGAAAGACGTCAAGGGTTTACTTCTCAATTTCTTGTAAATGATACTGAAAGAATAAAAGAGGAAAAAACAAATTATCTTCTGTGGTCTCATAAACATTTGCACTGACTTTCAATACCAGTTTTGCTGCTTTGCTACGTACACATAGTATCTTCCTTCCCACTACTTCACTGAACACATTAGTCCCACACATTATTCTTTGTGTTGTCATTCATTCATCATCACCTCTCCCCAATCAAATCCCCTCTTGATGCATATATCAGACTGTTAATATCATGAAAGTGAAAGGACATAAATTGTCATCCCATCCCTTCCCTTTCGGTATCATCACCTTGTATGGCAATGCATATGAGTAAGTTGCAAATGGTTTATAATGGTGTCCATTGTGGGCTGGTATTGACTGCAGCTTAAAGGCATAATTTATCATTTGCAGATGAAACAAAAAAAAAAAACACATTAGTGCTTTAAAATAGTTCTAAAATGTAAGTTAGGGATAGAAACAACCACTGTAAAATTTGAATCCGTATAATCGATGCTAAGTATTGTTAAATACACAAAATGTGAACAACGGTTATAATAAAAACGTTTCCAGACTAAACCAGTTATGGTTTAATGAGAAAAATACTGATATCTCCTTATATTTTACGCTTTATTGCAAAAATTGTATATGGTAGGATGTTTCGTGATACAACAGGCCTACACATATGCATCAAAAGTCATATCTGGAATATTTTATTTTACATCACTGCTCCAAAAGGTAAACAGGACCTTTAAAGCATGTGACACGTCCATGCTGTTGTTGGTCTCATGGTGTTGAGGCATGGCCAGTTAGCTTGGTTGAGAGAATAAAAAAAGCACAAACACTTTCTTCTACAGATCCACTTGCTTTTAATTTAGAAAAGAAAGGAAAATAATCAATCCAATTGATAATTTTTGCATCAGTTGTAGATATTCATTCAAAACAACACAATGCATAAGAGGATGATACTGAAGTGACTTTGATGCATATTTCATGGTCACAGGAAGCAGGTTACGAAATAAAATTGACGCACAGTGCTCAAAATATTTTATGATATAGGATGTCATTTTGTCTACTATTTTGATCAGTTACATTTGGCAAACGTCAGGTATTGTAAAATCACTAGGATATTACGAAGGATCCTCAGCATTTGTGTTTTCTACAAAATGAACATGGAAGTGTCTATGTATTTCAAAGCAATCAACAGGTACAAAGAAATCTTACCACACAGTAATTGTCAAAACTTCAAAACGGACTGGTTTCACAGATTCCAGCAAAAGCTTTATCACTTTAAAGGACAAGTTCACCCTCATAAACATAAGGATTGAGAGAATGCAGCAATATTAGTAGAACACATCAGTGAAAGTTTGAGGAAAATTGGACAATCGATGCAAAAGTTATGAATTTTTTAAATTTTTGTGTTGGAACCGCTGGATGAGGAGACTACTACAGCTTGTGAGTCATATGCGTACAACAGTATAAAGAAAATGTAAAGAAAATGCAATATATTTTCACTTTTCTTTTTCCGCAAAATAAAAGAGCACTTGACTTGTCTCTTTCTAAAGGCAGGGGGAATAATATTACCCCTAACATATGTCGGTAACGAGTCAAGGGAATATGTACTTTTTTCAAAAGATGGAATTTTGTGAAATTCTCTTTATATTTTCCTTATATTGTTGTACGCATGTGACATCTAAGTTATTCATACACTGCAGTAGTCTTCTCATCCAGCGGTTACTGCACAAAAACTTCAAAAATTCATAACTTTTGAACGGATTGTCCGATTTTCCTCAAACTTTCAATGACGTGTTCTCCTAATATTGCTACATTCTCTCAATCCTTATGTTTATGAGGGTGAACTTGTCCTTTAATATCAGCAGGAAAGAGCGCTGAGTTCATTTTCTCTTTTCGACAATGCTTCCTCATTGGCAACAATGTGATAGCCCAATCAGAGATACAGGAAATTTCCAGGGACAAATTTGAATTCGTCGTAGCTCAAAACCGGCTGCGAAGAAATGAGACATTTATACAGTGGGCCATCATATCTCTTTCTTGGTAACATTGATGATGACATATGCATAGATAGGTATTGAGAAAAGGTGTGTATTTAGTTTAATAGCTTCTCTCTAATCAAAATTTGATGTAACCGATATGGTAAAGGTGCAATCCCAAGTCTCTATCCATACAACTGCAAAAAGCTAACCCTTGTTTCTGTTCATATATTTATCACTTGAAAAGCTGATATTTTAAGCCCCTATTCTACCTCCAACAAAGTCATCAAATGCCATAATTACCATCATGTGAATGTTCAATTTGCACAGTGTCTTTAAAGTTTGTCATGAATATTCATTAGTACCACCCCCAGCCATAACTGACTGAATGAACACCTTGCATTATGTGTAATGCAGACACGAAAAGAGGTATTCAAGTGCATGCTAAGGATAAACAGGGTTGCATTAAATGTCAACGAGGCTAGAAACCACAAATAAGATTATCTACATCATTTTGAGTCACCGGCACTTTCTCCACAAGGTACATGATAAATGTTGAATGCGTAGCGAGGACAGTGAGCATAGGTGTGCTTTCTTATGGAGAAACACAGGAAGAAGACTTTTTCCCAACTGAACTTTCAAACCACCCATATGTCAAACAAGTCTTTGTTTTCTTCAAAACACAAAATCAAATCAAAGGGGGAGGGAAGGGAGCAGTGTGAGGGAAGGGATGAACAAAAAAAAAAGAAATAACTTATTTAAAGTCTTTTTTTTTTCAATATCCACAGGCTGAAAGACTGCAGAAAATGCATTGATAAATGTATCTTTACCTATGCCTCTCAATCTGTTTTTTCCCAATTTCAAATGTGACTTTTTCAAAACACACACGCACACATGAGGGAATCATTTTCCTGGTGGTATCACATCACAATTTGCTATGTATTTTTACATCACTGCTACACAAGCTAACTTTTGTGCAGCAGTTTTCTTCCATAGAAGTGTACATGATACCATTCTAAATATTATTCATCAGCTGAAATTGCTAATCAAATTTGAGTCGGAAAATTGTTGCCTGCACACACACAAAACTGCACAAAAACAAAAACAAAAACAAAACAAAAACCACTGCAGATTAAGGTAACTGGTTCCAAGAAAGCATGTCTGTGTATGTTACTAGTTCTGTATTAAAATGACTTGAAAACAGTTGTGTAAGCTCTCCTGATCATTTATGATGCATCCAAGGTGAACCCTGATATGGCCCTAACATAGATAGAGCAGGGTAGGCTAGTTACATGTACAATGTACCTTAGAAGAGAACATGTTAACACATTATCCTTACCTGGTATGAAGCCTCATTCCCCATGCACATTTGTGTTTATACAGGGTACGTGCTGCCTGGTCTCAACATGACTCTCATTAATCCTCTAAAAGGGGACCTCCAGAAGATTTTCAGACTTTTACATTTTGATCAAATATGAATAAGTTATACTGAGTACAGAGTTTCAGAATTTATAGTGACTGGGGTGAGGAATAATAATGTTTTCAAAATTTACAACAAATTGCAATGAACAAGAATGATGACATGGCAGCCTCACCATAAGAATGCAAGAGTTGGGGCTCAAGGGAGCAGAACAAAAGAAGAAGGCATGAATAGATTCTACGTAGGTGAACTTGTTAAGCAAGCTGTATTGTACTGAAATTACACTGCTACATTTTTGAAATACAATTGTATGAGAGGTTCCTACGTTATCAATACTGTTCAGTGTAAATTTGTTTAAGATTTTCAGATTATAAGTTTCTCCACTCAAGGGCCACAATGCTAATCGTAACATAAAGCTGTTGTTTTATGTGCTACGTGATGTGAAATTATGAAAATTGTCTGGAATGCCCCTTTAATACCTCAATCTCTAAATTCCATGGACGACGTGCAGAAGCATGGCATCAGGAGGGAAGACAGGATTGAGGTGGTGTGATTTTGTGGAATAGTGTCATAAGTCCTCATTTTAGGAGCAGAAGGAAGATGTCCTAAGTTTTCGCCCATATCGAGAGGAATCAAGATGGTTCACTTGCCGAAATTTTAAGTTGAACGTGTTACAAGCACACTATACTACTCCTTAGCACGATACATAGTGTACATGTCTGTCTGTCTTCCAGACAAACTCCAGACAAAATTATTCACTTTAAAGGCTACAACCCTTTAACTTCCACTCAACAAATTTAAAAATACTTTGTCTGCAAGGGCTACTCAACCTTTGAGTCACACATCAAATGAAAGGAGAAGCTATAACTGTAAAAGCCTATTGATATTGATGTGCACATGCCAAATCATGAATAGAAACTGACCCG